>NC_061073.1:110071-332869 GCF_021917145.1 Hypomesus transpacificus | reverse complement strand
GACACAGAACACAACAGGAGGATCCTAAGGATAACTTACATGCTGGTCTACAAAGCTGCCATGGAGCAAGGCAGAAGGCAATAGGAAGAATATTTGCAACAAAAGGTTTACAACAAAAACAACAAAAAAGGTTTGCATCATTGATAAGTACTTGATGAGGTCTCTACTGTATTCTGCTCTGCTTTACTCTGTTTTAGGTTTCTCTGTTCTCGTCTCCACTCTCCTCCTCTCCTCTAAAAAAATTCAAAAGCTTTAAATATATACTTCTACTACTAATAATAATAACGTATTTATTAAGAATACACACACTTTCATCCAAAGAACACAGGGGAATTTGAAACTGAGACCTCTTCATCAGCAAATATCACTGAGCTATAGCCTGATCATCGCGTAACTAATCTGATAGGCTACACTTTGTTGTGAAATAGCAACTCCTTTATCAGGGGGTCAGATGGCTGAGCAGTTAGGGTATCGGGCTATTAATCAGAAGGTTGCCGGTTCGATTACCGACCGTGAGAAATCACGTTGTGTCCTTGGGGAAGGCACTTCACCCTACTAGCCTCGGGGAATGTCCCTTACTGTAAGTCGCTCTGGATGATGAATTAAGGAAATCAAATATTGTACACAAAGTAGCCTATATAGGATTATTTACCATTATTAAAGAGTATGAAAATGCAAAATATTAAAAAGTAGGTTATTTACTGCGTTGTTGTCGTGAAGACCAGACCTTCAGACGGGATCGGTTGGAGGGCAGCTGTGATTTTCCTAACCAAACACACACACACACACACTGCACCTGGGCTCCGGTGGACAGGGAAAGACGGCCCTCCTTATTCATATCTGCATCATATATTTACATATATTTCCATTTGTAAAAGTGTAATGAGGTTCTCAGAGAATCCGCGAGCTGCTCTAAATCTTTCTCATACTCATGCATTAAGCGTTTTAGTTATTGTTTCCATTTTGGGAACAATAACAATCAGGTTGTTTATAAACCGAAATACAGACCCCTGTGAAAGTTAGTTTAGTCAATACACAGTTAGTTTACACAGTGGTGGAACTGGCTTGGGCAGAGTTTTGGAGACGTCAACCCCCCCGCGTTATGCCGCCATCTGGTGGAAATAAAATACAACTGCGCTGGGAGCTTCTTAAGTCATCAAAATGAGTGTTGATCAATAGCCCACTTCTTTGCGGACCCAGGCACGTGTGTGTATATCAAGTTATTGAGGTCTTTCTAACTAAATACTTGGTGTCTATTTTACAGCTTTAGCCTACTCTTAACTCCGGTATAGCTACCCTCAAGAGAAAGTGTGTTAATGTTGTACTTGCCCAAGGAGCGAAGCACAGTAGACAAAGCGAAGTAATAGAGCGTTCAAACGTAGCCTACTTTAACGATTATTTTTTTCAGTTCCTTGTCTCAACGGTAAGATATGTTTCACTACCGGACTTGATACAATCCACCGCTCTCCATTCCCGCCCCCTTCTATCCATCCCCCTTCACTGAGTTCCTGTGCACCTGTTAGACCTCTCCGCCAATCGCAAGGCGGTAATAATCTACTCCAAGATGGCGGCTTCCATCGCACTGATCCGTACCTTATCATAGTGGATAGAGAAATAACATTCTCTACTCATGTCGAAAGTTTGTTGATTACGACAGAAGATAGTCTGGTCCATTTACATGATCAACTTCGTGTACTGTACACGTTCGCCAATGTTTTGTTTAAGTGTGGAGCTGCTCTCGGCGTCTGTCTAAGGGGATTTGCATCGAGCAGGCTATGGCCACCGAAAACCGAATTAATTTTTGGAGGAGAAACGCAAAGGTTCCCGGAAGGTATGGTTTTAGTTATTGATATTCTTGAAAATATAGTCTATTTGCTGAAGACATTAAGATTAGGAGTGTATATTTATATCACAAGAAAAAAAAGCATGCGATACTGTTACTTATTGTAGTATTCTAACGGCCTAATAGATGCATACAACTTATGTGCAACATTATTTAATGGCAGGCGTATGGAGTGACAGTCTCACAGCACTCCTGTATGTTGTATAAACACCTCCACCTGTCGTGTTGTCTCCTGTATCCGTCTGGATGGCGGCTAGCGTGTCTCTGGTCTGTCTGAGAATGACGCTATTTGTTGACACGGCTCACTTTGGTGTATTTGTATTGAACAAATACACCAACGTGTAATTCTTCCCCTCCAACACAAGTTTATTCAATCATTTGTCTGAGGGAAACTAAGTGTTTAATCGGGCAGTGTTGATTACAGTAGTTAGTTCAAGAAAGCGAACAGCTGCCTCCAAGTATGAAGTTGCATTAAAGGGGTCATTGACTGCAAAACCGAGTTTACCTTTGTTGAATACCGACAGTTCAGTGGGTAAAATGGACATACAGTGAACCCCAAAGTCCATTGACACCTCTTTCCTATGCAAATCTCACAATTAAAAAATGTAGCTGTAAAACAGTCGGTTTCAAAAAAGCCACCGACATCAATATCTTTCAAGGATATTGAAAATGAACCATGGTCATAACTGCAGTGTTCCAGGCTGTACAGGGAATGCTGACACTTTTCAGAGTCTTCCCAAGGAACCAGACCCTCGACGGGCTGTGATGTTTGTCTATAAGAAGATCCCTGTGAAGTTCGACACTCAATTATTCATTTGCTCGAACCATTTCACCAAAGACAGTTTTGAAAACCTTGGACAATTTAAAGCAGGATTTGCTAAGCTGCTGTTGCTAAAAAGAGGTGCTGTTCGACCGTATGCTCTTCACAACCGCAAGCTATAAGTAGACTATGATTTTAGTTTTGCCAACAGTTATTAGCAATGCTAACGTCTTCTGTAGCGTAGGTAAAATATGTGATGTTTATTGGCAATGGGGCGAACGTTATTTCATTTCCTTGACTGTGTTTCATTCGAATAAATAACCTGTGTTGTCATGTAATTCTACAATTCACGATGCATGTTCGGCTATGATGCGTCTTTGCTCCGCAGCTTTGCTCGTTGTAAACCAACCAATCAGTGCGCAGCCCATCCTTGATGAGCATACCATAGAAGGGAGAAAACCTTTTATACCAGGGCTATTTCACCAGGGTGCATCAGGGGGCATAGAACAGCACCCGGGCCATTTTCAGTCAAACCAATGTTACATACCCTGTACAGAGACCTTAAAGATGCTGTGAAGCAAATTGATGAAAAACTAATGATTTGCTTCTCAGTACATTATATACGTGTGAAATGAGTTGCTGAAAGCATGTGCAAAGCATGTGCAAAGCATGTGCAAAGCATGTGCAAAGCATGTGCAAAGTGTCGCACTGAAATGTGGAGTTAGACCGTTGAACAATTACTTACCTGTTTTCAGCTCAGGTTTTGTATAGGTGGGTCAAAACCAACCTATCCACGTCACAGCCACCTATCTATCTATATCATAGACTTATATGACCTATATACGTCAGATCACAATGGCTCCTCTCACTTGCCGTAGTGTCCATTATCCAGGTCGTAGTTACTTGAGAGAGGCGGCGCCTTCCACACAGGGGGCGGAGCTCCAGCTCCTTCAGGTGACACCCCCCCCCCAGTATCAAGCAGAGAAGACTGCTGATTTTCTCACGGTTTCAAAGCCTAATTTAACATACTTGTCTGTGTTTTTAATTCAAATTTGGATGTGTAGTTAACAACACATTCTTCTGTGGTGTGATTAACTTAAAACTCATGTTTAGTTCTGCTTTACAGCATCTTTAAGGAACAGTGTGAAATACCCTATAAAATCCGTCAATGACCCCTTTAAACTTTCCCGAACCAACGGTGTTGAACGCAGCAGGGTTAGTTTGCTTGGAGATCCCAGCAACAGTCTACACACTTACTATTACCTGTATCTAGCCTAGGTTTTCACTCCAACACTAATCTTGCACACCTGCTTCTAATAATTAGCTAGCTGGTTGATGTTTAGAATCAAGTTAGTTCGAACCGTGGTTGCAGCCAAAACCGACAGGCAGGTAGCGTAGCTTGGATACCCCTGACACAGGCAGGTAGCGTAGCTTGGATACCCCTGACACAGGCAGGTAGCGTAGCTTGGATACCCCTGACACAGGCAGGTAGCGTAGCTTGGATACCCCTGACACAGGCAGGTAGTGTAGCCTGACATATAGACGATAATAACAGAAGTAGTTGAGGTGTTGAACATGTTGCCATGGTGTGGTCTGTCACTTGTCTGTCTCTGATGATGTCACTGATTCAGTCACATGGGGATGGAGAGAGAAAGCCCTTCCTGTCGTCAGGACAGCCATGTATGTGTGGTGTTAAAGGCCTCCATACACTCTGGGTCCCAACACTCATACCACCATACTAGCTAGTGTGTCTCAATGTATACAATCCTATGTAGTGTGTCCTATTACTACCATAGTAGCTAGTATGAGTGTGTGTGTGCGTGCGTGCAAAGCAGGGTGTGTGTTGCTGAAGGGCAGGGTGTGGTGGAAAGTGTGTGTGTGCAGGGCAGGAGGGTGTGTGCACGTGCGTGCAAAGCAGGGTGTGTGTGGCTGAAGGGCAGGGTGTGGTGGAGAGAGTGTGTGTGTGTGCAGGGCAGGAGGGTGTGTGCACGTGCGTGCAAAGCAGGGTGTGTGTGGCTGAAGGGCAGGGTGTGGTGGAGAGAGTGTGTGTGCAGGGCAGGAGGGTGTGTGTGCACGTGCAGGGTGGGGTGGAGAAGGTAATCGTAGGACTGAAGATCTACCTGGAGAGGGTGTTGTCTTCTGTCGAAACATTGGAGGGTGTGTGTGTGTGGAAGATGTTAACATCAGTACATGAAGTCAGCAGTCTCTGATTGGCCGAGACAGAGCTGTGACCTGATTGGCTGAGAGGAACAGTTAGGGATGCTGGGTAATCAGACACTGTCCATATCCTGTTAATGTTAAGTAATGTGTATCATTCATGAAACTTCCCCTTCATGAACGATAGAAGCAAAAAAGCATGTTTCATGTAGGAAATTACAGTTGGTAAAAAACAACTCCAGCTATCTCCAGTCCTAGCCCAGCTCTAGTCTTAGTCCATTTTACTCTAGTCCCAGGTCTAATCCCCGCCCTGGTCTAGTCCAAGCCCAGGTCTAGTCCCAGGCCAGGTCTAGTCCCAGCCCAGGTCTCTAGTCCTAGTCCATCTCTAGTCACAGCACTAGTCCTAGTCACAGCACTATTCCTAGCCCACTCCTGTTGTCTGTGTCCTCTGCAGTTTGCAGCCAGTCTACGGTGCCCAGCACCCCCCACTAGACCCGCGGCTACGCCGCACGTGAGTTAGCCCGCCTCCCTGTATGAAACCCCGCTTCTCTGTATGTAGGGTTGGGTAGCGTAACTCGGGCCAATATCGCATCGGTACTTCTATAACCAGTATGTACTTTTGCCACTGTGGTGCTCCGAAACGAACGTAAGAAGCATTATCAGCGCACATGAACGCTAGTTAAATTATACTGCATTCATGTGTTAGCCTGATGTTGTCATACTCATAATTCTAGCCAGAATATGAGTCTGAATTCTCTGTTGGGCTGTGACTACGGGGCGTGTTAACCGAGCTCGTATAACAAATGCCTCTTCGCTCAATTGGATAGACCTACAACCAATCAGAGCAACGTAAAATGTTGTTTGTTGAAAACAAATTCAACCCAAGCGCTCTTTGATGACGTTGTGGATTACGTTACTGTTGATCATCTGTCCATCATCATATAAAGCCCGCCCTGACAATTTAATTGGTCCGAACAGCTCCTGTTCGATATAGTTTTTCCGCAATGGAGCCCCTCCAGACCCAACTTCCCAACAATTTTTGTGGGCGGGGCTAAGTTGGGCTGGCAGCCAGGCTATTCATGTGGTGTAATAATCGGAAAATGTATCAGAAAATGTACTTGAATGCAAGTCGGAACAACAACACGGAAAGTCAAAGAACATGGCAAAAGAAGCATCTTTAATGTCATCCACCGTCGTCGTTGTGGCTCCTTTTTTAGCGTTGGTTCAGGCACTGTTTAGGCACCGGATCCGTTTTAAAAGTATCGATTTGGCACTGTTATCGTAAAAACCCAAACGATACCCAACCCTCCCTGTGTAAAGCCCCTCCTCCCTGTATGAAGCCCCGCCTCCCTGTATGAAGCCCCGCCTCCCTGTATGAAGCCCCTCCTTCCTGTATGAAGCCCCTCCTCCCTATATGAAGCCCCTCCTCCCTGTATGAAGCCCTTCCTCCCTGTATGAAGCCCCACCTCTGTGTAAAGCTTTCGTAAATATCAAAGACTGACTGACTGTCTCTCGCTGTCATTTTTCCTCTCCCTCTTCTCTCTCTCTCTTTCTTACAAACACATACTGGTTTCTCCTTGCTTTCTTCTTGGTCTCTCCCTGATTTCTCTCTTGGTCTCTTCCTGGTCTCTTCCTCTCTCCCTGGTCTCTCCTTGGTCTCTCCCTGATTTCTTTCTTGGTCTCTCCCTTGTCGTTCCTGGTCTCTCCCTCTCTCTGGTCTCTCCTTGGTTTCTCTCCTGGTCTCTTTCTGGTCTCTCCCTCTCTTTGTACTCTCTCCCTGGTCTCTCCCTCTCTCTGTACTCTCTCTCCGGTCTTTCCCCTGTCTCTCCTTCCCTCTCTGGTCTCTCCCTGGTCTATCTTTGGTCTCTCCTTGATCTACCCTTGGTCTCTTCCTCTCTTCCTGGTCTCTCCGTGGTCTCTCCTTGATCTACTCTTGGTCTCTTCCTCCCTTCCTGGTCTTTCCCTGGTCTCTTCCTCTCTTCCTGGTCTCTCCCTGGTCTTTCCCTGGTCTCACTTTGGTCTCTCTATGGTCTCTCCCTGATCTACCCTTGGTCTCTTCCTCCCTTCCTGGTCTCTTCCTGGTCTCTCCCTGGTCTCCCCCTGGTCTCTTCCTCTCTTCCTGGTCTCTCCCTGGTCTCCCCCTGGTCTACCCTTGGTCTCTTCCTCCCTTCCTGGTCTCTTCCTGGTCTCTCCCTGGTCTCTCCCTGGTCTCCCCCTGGTCTACCCTTGGTCTCTTCCTCCCTTTCTGGTCTGTTTCTGGTCTTTCCTTGGTCTCTCCCTGGTCTATTCCTCCTCCAGGTTTCCTAAAGACACTCCCAAGGTGAACCATCTGAAGACTAAGAAAGCCTCCAGCTTCCATGAGTTTGCCCGCAGCACTAACGATGCCTGGGACATTGAGGATGAGGAGGACGAAGACTTCTTGGATGCCGCTGTCCACCCTTCCTCTCTCCCCACCGGCCTCCCCTCATCTTCACACACCCAGGTAAGTCTCCCCTCATCTCATCTTCACACATCCAGGTAGGTCTCCCCTCATCTTCAGACACCCAGGTAGGTCTCCCCTCATCTTCACACACCCAGGTAGGTCTCCCCTCATCTTCAGACACCCAGGTAGGTCTCCCCTCATCTTCAGACACCCAGGTAGGTCTCCCCTCATCTTCACACACCCAGGTAGGTCTCTCTCCTCCTCCTCTCCTACCATCCTCTTCCACTCCACTCCTCCTCTCCCCCTTTTCTACAGTCTTCTCCTTCCTTCACAGTCTCATGTATGAAATTCTCAAATTGAGTTAGATTCCATTTTCCTCTCCATCCCTGACCTGATCTCTACCTTTCCCTAGCTCCCTTTCCCTCCCCATCAAGAGCCCTCCGAGGCGGGGCCGGGGGACAGGCTGCCCCCCCTTGTTCAGGATCATCAAGGGCCAGAGGACCCCCCCCAGCAGGAGGAGGAGGTACCAGTGAACGGAAGGGTGGTGAAGTCCAACAGTGAGGCTCACCTGAACGTCTCTGCCGGTAAGACAGTATTGGAGATATCATAGACCAGTCATATCCCCAGGTACAGGTGTGTAGACCAGTCATATCTACAGGTACAGGTGTGTAGACCAGTCATATCTACAAGTACAGGTGTTTAGACCAGTCATATCTCCAGGTACAAGTGTGAAGACCAGTCATATCTCAAGGTACAGGTGTGTAGACCAGTCATATCTCCAGGTACTGGTGTGTAGACCAGTCATATCTACAGGTACAAGTGTGTAGAACAGTCATATCTACAGGTACAAGTGTGTAGACCAGTCATATATACAGCTACATGTGTGTAGACCAGTCTCCAGGTGCAGGTATCTCTAGGTACGGGTGTTTTATACTCTTTGAAACACTTTTTTGTGTTTGTTCTGGTCTTCCCATCATGCAGTGCGCTCGCCACTGCAGAAGCAGCAGTCACTTCCTGTCCGGCCCATCGTGCCACTCGTCGCACGAATCTCTGACCAGAACGCCTCCGGGGCTCCGCCCATGACCGTGCGGGAGAAAAGCCGATTGGACAAATTCAAACAGCTGCTGGCCAGTCCCAACACAGACCTGGGTGAGCGTTTGTAAAACTCCCTTGCGTGTGTATGTAGTTTGTTGTGTCTGTGTGTGTGTGTGTGTAACAGCTCTCTGCTCGGGTGACAGAGGAGCTCAGGAAACACAGCTGGGCAGGGATTCCCCGAGAGGTACGGCCAATCACCTGGCGGCTGCTCTCCGTAAGTCACATGAGCACAACACACTCACAACCAATCATTCATTTTCTGAGTCTGACTTGAAGGTGTAACCTGAAGGTGTGACTTGAAGGTGTGTCTGTGTGTGTGCAGGGTTACCTCCCAGCCAACATGGAGCGCAGAGAGCTGGTTCTCAGGAGGAAGAGAGACGAGTACTTTGGCTTCATCGAGCAGTACTACCACTCCCGCACCGATGACAACTACAGAGACACATACAGACAGGTAGACACAGACAGACAGTTAGACACAGACAGACAGGTAGACACATACAGACCGGTAGACACATACAGACAGGTATTTTGCAGCCCTTGCCATGTGAACTCCCCACTATCTCTGACCTCTTACTCCTCAGATCCACATTGACATCCCCCGGACCAATCCCCTGATCCCGCTGTTCCAGCAGCCGGCTGTCCAGGAGGTGAGCTGCCCACCTCATATCACCCGCCTGGAGACATGGAACAGTCCTAGAGGGTGTTATACCTGTGAAACAGTGTCCTGTGTGCCCCTCAGGTGTTATAACAGTATCCTGTGTGCCCCTCAGGTGTTATAACAGTATCCTGTGTGGCCCTCAGGTGTTATAACAGTATCCTGTTTGGCCCTCAGGTGTTGTAACAGTATCCTGTGTGGCCCTCAGGTGTTATAACAGTATCCTGTGTGGCCCTCAGGTGTTATAACAGTATCCTGTGTGGCCCTCAGGTGTTATAACAGTATCCTGTGTGGCCCTCAGGTGTTATAACAGTATCCTGTGTGGCCCTCAGGTGTTTGAACGGATCCTGTTCATCTGGGCAATCAGACACCCAGCCAGCGGCTACGTCCAGGGCATCAACGACCTGGTCACACCCTTTTTTGTGGTCTTCCTCTCAGAGTTTGTGGGTAGGTCGGGGGGTATCTCCTGAGGAGGCTGGACCAAACGGGTGGAGGTACAGGGCATCTTAGTGGTGGAGCTTGTAGACAAAATAATAAATATTACCCTCTGGCTGTAGAGCATACCGTCTAATCTTGCATTACCGCATGAGTATCATGGAGATGGTTTTGACTGTGTGTTCCAGAGGAGGACGTGGAGAACTTTGAGGTGTCTGCGCTCTCCTTGGACACTCAGAGGAACATGGAGGCTGACAGCTTCTGGTGCATGAGCAAGCTGCTGGATGGTATACAGGTGAGCTAGCTGGACGGGATACAGGTGTGCTAGCTGGACGGGATACAGGTGTGCTAGCTGGACCGGATACAGGTGTGCTAGCTGGACAGGAAACAGGTGTGCTAGCTGGACAGGATACAGGTGTGCTAGCTGGACAGGATACAGGTGTGCTAGCTGGACAGGATACAGGTGTGCTAGCTGGACAGGATACAGGTGTGCTAGCTGGACAGGATACAGGTGTGCTAGCTGGACAGGATACAGGTGTGCTAGCTGGACATGATGCAGGTGTGCTAGCTGGACAGGATACAGGTGTGCTAGCTGGACAGGATACAGGTGTGCTAGCTGGACAGGATACAGGTGTGCTAGCTTTACAGGATACAGGTGTGCTAGCTGGACATGATACAGGTGTGCTAGCTGGACAGGATACAGGTGTGCTAGCTGGACAGGATACAGGTGTGCTAGCTGGACAGGATACAGGTGTGCTAGCTGGACAGGATACAGGTGTGCTAGCTGGACAGGATACAGGCGAGCTAGCTGGACAGGATACAGGTGAGCTAGCTGGACAGGACACAGGTGTGCTAGCTCATGGACAAGATACACGTGAACTTTATGTGAACTAGTGATGGGTGTTATTATTGTTCACTGTGTCTGGTGAGGTGTGGTTACTTTACACTGTGTCTGGTAGCTGAGATGTTACTTTACACTGTGTCTGGTAGCTGAGATGTTACTTTACACTGTGTCTGGTAGCTGAGATGTTACTTTACACTGTGTCTGGTAGCTGAGATGTTACTTTACGCTGTGTCTGGTAGCTGAGATGCTACTTTACACTGTGTCTGGTAGTAGAGATGTTACTTTACGCTGTGTCTGGTAGCTGAGATGTTACTTTACACTGTGTCTGGTAGTAGAGATGTTACTTTACACTGTGTCTGGTAGTAGAGATGTTACAATACACTGTTAGCCTGGCTGCCAGCTCAACTTAGCCCCGCCCACAAACAAAATAGTTCGGGAAGTTGGTTCAGGGATCGCTCGGTTGGGGAAAAAGTATGTCCGAACAGGAGCTGTTCGGACCAATGAAATTGCCAGGGCAGTAACGTAATCAAAAAAAAATGACTAAATGTAAAAAATGTAAATGTAATCAACAACGTCACAAAAGAGCGCTTGGGTTAATTTGTTTTCAACAAACTATTACGTTGCTCTGATTGGTTGTAGGTCTATCGAGTTGAGCGAAGAGGTATTTGTTTGACAAGTTCGGTTGAAACACGCCCCATAGTCACAGCCCAACGGAGAGTTATATTATATATTCTGATTAGAATTATGAGTATGACAACGTCAGGCTAGATGCATACATTAAACATATAGGAATCTTGAAACTTAAATATGTGGTCTAACTATACAAAAGGAGCAAAGTCTAGCTAATACTATGGGGATTTAGAATAAAAAATTAAATATAAAATATAAGTAGCCATAATTTACAATCTAACCTAAAAATACAGACAGTGCAAAGAGAAGGATACAATAGTGCAATGTGCAGGGTGTCATTGTGCAGATTGTGATTAAAAAGTCAGTGAGAGTCCTTGGCCTTGTTAAAGTGGCCAACAGCGGATGGGAAGAAACTGTTCTTGTGGCGTGAGGTTTTGGTCCTGATGGACCGCAGCCTCCTGTTGAGGGAAGTAGCTGGAACAGGAAGTGTCCAGGGTGGGAAGGGTCGGCCACAATCTTCCTCGCTCGCCTCAGGGACCTCGAGGTGTGCAGATTGCAGCCGATCACCTTCTCAGCAGTGCGGATGATACGCTGCAGTGTGCTCTTGTCTTGGCAGTGGCAACAGCCTACCAGATGGTGATAGAAGAGGTGAGGATGGACTCAATGATGGCTGTGTAGAAGTGCACCATCATTGTCTTTGGCAGGTTGAATTTCTTCAGCTGCCGTAGGAAGTACATCCTCTGTTGTGCTTTGATGAGGAGCGGGGATGTATTTACATTTAGTCATATAGTAGACGCTCTTATCCAGAGCGACTTACAGTAAGTACAGGGACATTCCCCCGAGGCAAGTAGGGTGATGTGCCTTGCCCAAGGACATAACGTCATTTTGACTCAACCGGGAATCGAACTAGCAACCTTTAGATTACTAGCCCAATTTCCTAACCGCTCAACCACCTGACTCCCACATGGGAGCGTCTGGGTAGACCATGCAGGGCGCTGTGTTCTGAATCTTCTGAATGGGGCGGGTTGCACATGCTGGGAGTACACTGTGTCTGGTAGTAGAGATGTTCCTGTACACTGTGTGTAAATACAGACTCTTCCTTGATACTGACCACTGAAACACTGCTGGAACTCTACACCTCTGATCCTGGATCTTCTGCTGTACTTTCTATAGCCACACATGTATGTGGCGTGTGCTAAATGTAAATGTAGTGTATTGGGTTGTGTACCATGGTCTGGATGGACTGGGTTATCCTCACTTGTTGAACCCTAACCCTGTTTCATCGTAGGACAACTACACGTTTGCTCAGCCGGGCATCCAGAACAAGGTGAAGGCTCTGGAGGAGCTGGTGAGCAGGATAGACGGTGAGCTGGTACACACACAAACTCTCTCTCACACACACACACACACTCTCTCATAAACACACACACTCTCTCAAACACACAACACACAGACACACACCTGACTGATCTGACTGAGTGTGTGTGTGCTCCAGAGGACATCCATGGTCATTTCCAGAGGTATGAGGTGGAGTACCTCCAGTTTGCTTTCCGCTGGATGAACAACCTGCTGATGAGAGAGCTGCCTCTGAGATGCACCATCAGGCTCTGGGACACCTACCAGGTACACACACACACCAGGTGCACACACACCTACCAGGTACACACACACACCAGGTGCACACACACCTAAGGTATACACACCTACCAGGTACACACGCACCTAAGGTATACACACCTACCAGGTACACACACACCTAAGGTACACACACCTACCAGGTACACACACACACCAGGTACACACACACACCTTAGGTATACACACCTACCAGGTACACACACACACCAGGTACACACACACCTAAGGTATACACACCTACCAGGTACACACACACCAGGTACACACACACCTAAGGTATACACACCTACCAGGTACACACACACCTAAGGTACACACACCTACCAGGTACACACACACCTAAGGTACAAACACCAACCAGGTACACACACCTACCAGGTACACACACATGTACACACACACTTATTAGGTACATACACACACATACATACACACCCACCTATTACGGTATTTTTCGGAAAATAAGACTCATTTTCTATAAAACGCACCTCACCAGAATGGGAGCTTTGTCGCCCTTGATACGGGAACAATGATGCCAAGCAATGCACGAGTATACGTGTGTTTTGTTTTCGAACACACTTCGAAAACAAAAGAAAGTGCGTAACGTAAGTTGGTTGTTAACAATGTATGCTTCATGTTTTGGCTACCCCCAATTTTTGGGGGGGCTATTTTGTTGTTATTATCAGGACCTATGCACTTTGTAAAGCTTTCTCTTGGAAGTCACTTTGGATAAAAGCGTCTGCTAAATGAATAAATGCAAATGTGAGTTCTAAATATTTCTGACGGTCCCCAAAGCGTGAGTTATTTTTCCAAAACGGTAGCTAGCTAGCTTCAGTTCGCTTCTGGGCTAAGTCAGCTAGCATAATACTTGTAGCAATGCTACTACCATGCTAGTGTGACTTGTTGGCCTTCTCATTAGTACATTTTAAAGCCATAGTAAAGCGTTTTGTCCAAATATTAAACTATTCAGTTGAAATATTAGAAATCGCATATATGCGACGTTACGCTGTAAGACCAGCATTCGAACGATCACATAATGTGCAACGCTACTTAACCCTTAACGGGTTGAATAGCATTCACGAAAAAAGTGTTTCTACTGTTGTTTTGTTATAAAAACGTCCTTTAAGCTGCTTCGAAATATAGACCGCACCACCACAAGAAAGATGTAAAATTGGGGTATTGGGGTTTTATTTCTGAAAAATACGGTAGGTACATACACACGCACACCTAGTAAGTACACACACACAGGGTGTGTAGTTTGCTGTGTGTGCAGGCTGAAGCGGATGGTAATGTAGTTGGCTGTGTGTGCAGGCTGAAGCGGAGGGTAATGTCGTTTGCTGTGTGTGCAGGCTGAAGCGGAGGGTAATGTAATTTGCTGTGTGTGCAGGCTAAAGTGGAGGGTAATGTAGTTTGCTGTGTGTGCAGGCTGAAGCGGAGGGTAATGTAGTTTGCTGTGTTTGCAGGCTGAAGCGGAGGGTAATGTAGTTTGCTGTGTTTGCAGGCTGAAGCGGAGGGTAATGTAGTTTGTTGTGTTTGCAGGCTGAAGCGGAGGGTAATGTAGTTTGCTGTGTTTGCAGGCTGAAGCGGAGGGTAGTGTAGTTTGCTGTGTTTACAGGCTGAAGCGGAGGGTAATGTAGTTTGCTGTGTTTACAGGCTGAAGCGGAGGGTAATGTAGTTTGCTGTGTTTACAGGCTGAAGCGGAGGGTAATGTAGTTTGCTGTGTTTACAGGCTGAAGCGGAGGGTAATGTAGTTTGCTGTGTTTACAGGCTGAAGCGGAGGGTAATGTAGTTTGCTGTGTTTACAGGCTGAAGCGGAGGGTAATGTAGTTTGCTGTGTTTACAGGCTGAAGCGGAGGGCTTCTCTCACTTCCACCTATACGTGTGTGCTGCTTTCCTGCTTGAGTGGCGCAAAGAGATCCTCTCGATGGTGGACTTTCAGGTACGATCCTCTACACCAGGGGGATAGGAGAGAGAATATGTGTGTGTGTGTGTACATGTTGCATTGGACTCCTGAAAGCAGGAGTCAGATGCTCGGAGAGTCGGAGTCTCCTCTCTCCCCTATCCCCCTCTTTCTCTCCTCAACTCCCCCTTTCTTTCCTCTATCTCCCCTATCCCCCTCTCTCCTCTCCTCTTCCTTTCTCTCCCCTCTCTCTCTCCTCACCTCCTCCTTTTTTTCCTCTCTCTTCCCTATCCCCCTCTCCCCCATCTCCCATACTCCCCTCACATCTATGATGTCACTCCCTCACATCTGTGATGTCACTTCCTCCAGGGCCTGCTCATGCTGCTCCAGAACCTACCCACAATACACTGGGGCAACGAGGAAGTTGGCCTCCTCCTGGCTGAAGCGTACAGACTCAAATACATGTTTGCCGACGCCCCCAGCCACTACCGGAGATAGGAGATGGGAGGCTGGGAGATGGCAGATGGGAGGCTGGGAGATGGGACGCTGGGAGATGGGAGGCTGGGAGATGGGACGCTGGGAGATGGGAGGCTGGGAGAGAGGAGTCTGGGAGATGGGAGGCTGGGAGATGGGACGCTGGGAGATGGGAGATGGGAGGCTGGGAGATGGGACGCTGGGAGATGGGAGGCTGGGAGATGGGAGGCTGGGAGAGAGGAGGCTGGGAGATGGGAGGCTGGTAGATCGGAGGCTGGGAGAGGAGGCTGGCAGCTGCAGAGGACAGAGAACAGACGACTCCCAACATGGCACATCTCCTCCAGGGGAAACCTTGGTTTGCATGTTCTCCTGTAACATTCCAACCTTCTATGAGGTCCTGAACCCAACACTGCCTCATACAGACTGCTGGGACATGGTACACCTGGTCTGTAAATACACCTGGTCTACAGATACACCTGGTCTACAGATACACCTGGTTATGTGACTGTACAGGATGATGTTTCAATCCATTGAACATGCAGGGAGTTCCATGTCCTGCTGGGAAACTGTCTCTGTTAGACCTGCTAGCTAGCCTAGCACGTCCTGCTGGGAAACTGTCTCTTAGACCTGCTAGCTAGCCTAGCATGTCCTGCTGGGAAACTGTCTCTTAGACCTGCTAGCTAGCCTAGCATGTCCTGCTGGGAAACTGTCTCTACTGTGGAACCCTCTGCTGGCAGTGTGGCTTCACTGCAGACTGGAGAACTGGAACCCTCTGAACTAGCTACAGGATTGGCTAGTGTCCACACTGCTTTGGATGGATGAACTACGTGATTGGCTATTCTCCTGACTGCTCTGGACAGATGAACTACGTGATTGGCTATTCTCTGCACTGTGCTGGACGGATGAGCTATGTTGTCAAATTATGGCCGCCTTAAGCAGTGATGCCTCTTATTCACATAAAGAAGTACTTCAGTGAGAGGATTGTGGACGATTGTAAAACATCTTCTGTTTAGGACATTATTATTTGGGCATTTGGGACAGATTTCTGTATTATTTGTGTTTGTATCCATGGGTCAAGCAAACATACAATAGGTTTGTTATTTTCTTCATGCAAGTGCATAACTCTATCATCTCTACTTGTCTATCTGCATATATCCTACCTGTCTGCCTGCATATCCTTCTCTCCTACCTGTCTGTCTGCATCTCTCCCTCTCCTACCTGTCTGTCTGCATATCCCTCTCTCTCCTATCTGTGTGTCTGCATCTCTCTCTCTCCTACCAGTCTGGCTGCCCCAGTCAGAGCATCACCTCCTCCTCCCTGGCGACCTATTTGTGCTGCCCCTACTTACTACCACCTGACCAAACAATCAACCAATCAGGGCCTTCTGCCCTCAATCAGTGGAGTTGGTCATGTGTGTTGGGGTTGAACAAAACCCTGCTCTGACAGTATCTTTGCTAGGACAGGACTGGTAACCAGGGTTTAGGACAAGGACCAGAACAGGACGAACTAGGACAGGGACTAGAGCCTGAGGTACCTCTACTGACCCTAACCTGGTCAGTACAGAGGGGAGGGTTGACTGACCTGGCGCTGTGCTGAACCCCAGGTCTCTCCACTGTAGTGACGACATAAAAATCCCACTGCCTCCATGTGAACAGTTACCATGGCTACCTTGCGTTGTGTTATGGTGTGTCCAGATTGGGCACAAGTGCACTAGATGTAACCTACTGGTTGAGCTAGGTAAAGGTTATGAATATAATTTCTGCAAAACTATTTGAAATCTTGATTGGCGATTATATTATTATGATAATAAATATGAATATTAGGTTAAGATTGGGGTTTTGTCTTGGTGGACCTATCATTTTAGCCAAATTTAAAACAGGCACAAAAAAGCATCTAAGTAATGAAGTTGATTTTTTCAGCTGATGCAACGTTCTCAGACTTTCTGTTTCTAGTCATACCGAGAGGCTTTCTAGCTCTGCTTGATAAATCACCAAAATCACTCAAATAACTTAACCAGTAAACACATACAGGCAGACACACCCACATGCTAACAAATAAACAGTTCCTAAGAGGACTTCATGATTGTTGTAATTTCCTGCCTGTTTTAAAAGGAGATATTTTTTACGTGTCATGTTTATTTAAGATCCATAATACAGCTGTGTTCAACTGTTTAGTCATTATGGGGTTAGGGTTAGTGTGTGTATGTGACTGTGAAGAAGGTGCCTTTATGAACGCTTGACATTCTCACTTGGGAAACTGGAATATGTTAAGTTGTTTTATTTTAATTTTTTCAGATTTGGAGCCTACAGTTCCTGTGGTTGAACCAAATCAGTAGACTTGTATGTGAGGACAGAGACATCCTATGTTGTATGTGAGGACAGAGACATCCTATGTTGTATGTGAGGACAGAGACATCCTATGTTGTATGTGAGGACAGAGACATCCTATGTTGTATGTGATGGTGTTCTTCCACATCTCTGTGGTCCCCTGAGCGGGCACCTCTTCACAACCTGTAGAGACGGGTTAGTACAGGGGTGGGCACTCCTGGGTTAGTAGGTGTTTTAGAGCCATGCTAGTTGCCTTGTCAGTCTTACCTGGTCAACATTTCAGCAGTAACATTGTTCAAGCTAAAGCCCCGAGAGGCCTGGTCCTCTTCATCTCCTGTGTTAGTCGCAGGAGAGGTTTTACATTTTTGAGTTTGTTCCAACCTTATGATCCCAACATACATTACTGTTATGTATGAATATTTAGTACTGGCCTCTCTGCCTTAAAGTAGGCTGTGTGGTGTCCTGCACCATGTGTTAAGTTGCAGACAACAGTGATAACATGTGAAACATAATTTTATGATTGTATTATTCACTCCGTATAGTTAATAGTCAATTTGAAATGGGAAAATGTCGGTCGTTTATGAAATCTTCATCAATTTGTTTTTGGTTTCTTTGTCAAACTCTTGGACAAAAATGTTTTCTCTCATAACAATGCTTCTGTAGTCAATTCTGAGTTTAGCCTTAAAACAATTGATATTACAGTAACATGCTGTATGTTGACGTTTTGTTTATAATAAACGATTGTTACTCCTTGTTTTGGCTTGCCGTGCAGTCCTTGAGCGAGCCAGATGTGTTTGGCGGCTTCGACCAGAGAAAGTTTAATATGGGGAGAACCGCGACCAAATAACTTATATTGCGACTCTCGGGAAACTTCCGGGTTTTGAACTGGTTGCAGTTCCATATGAAGTCACTAACGAGCGAGTGCAGAATGAATGGAGGTCTACGGAGCAATACCCCTCAAAATTCACTTTTCTCAGGATATAATTTTTTGTCTAGTGATTTGAATGTTGACTTCGATAGGGAAGGGAAAGAAAATACACACTGCTGGGTGTTAGATTTTTTTTTAAGTCGCCTTTCTGTTCTAAAAAGCCTTTTAAAATGTCAATGACGTCATACACAACGTACGATACTGCTTTATGGCAAGCTGTGGTCACTTTCTTTCTTTCGAGGCATCGGCGTCAGATGGCTGAACGGTGAGGGAGTCGGGCTAGTAATCAGAAGGTTGCCAGATCGATTCCCCGCCATGCCAAATGATGTTGTGTCCTTGGGCAAGGCACTTCACCCTACTTGCCTCGGGGGGAATGTCCCTGTACTTACTGTAAGTCGCTCTGGATAAGAGCGTCTACTAAATGACTAAATGTAAATACATCGACAACACAGCTGACAGGTTAGGCTTTCACTGTCAATACACAGAGTTTTGGCTTGCTGCTAACGCTGTTGGTAATGTTGCTCTGACATTCTGGTTCTGCTTCGGATGCCATCAAGCGGGATCTCTGGTCGTAGTCAGTCCTTCAATAACCAATCAGCATTCATTAGCAGAATGCTAGCGTGTTATGGGCAACAACGACTCGCCCTGTATGACATCGAAATAACGTAAGTACTCGTTCATTCAACTTTTGACTTGTAATCCATGTTGAACATGCAAAAACTACAATGAAATCTGAGATTTCTCAACGACAATCAGGCGAAAGAGACTAATTTAGTCGTTTAGCTCCAAAGACTCCCATTCATTTTGCACTCGCTAGTGGAACTCTGGTTGAACTGCAACCAAATTCGGTACAATGGGGCTTAATAGGGAGTGGACAGGCTCTCCGTAGCTGGGCTCTGGTTCGACTTCATGTAGCGCCGGCGGCGCTGACAGGTGGCTGACTTGAAGTAGTGTATGCCGGTTAGAATATTTGTCCGACTTGAGACAGCGCCAACGCCACGTCACTGTGTCATCAAAGTACATTTACGCATTTAAAAGATGCTTTTATCCAAAGCGACTTCCAAGACAGAGTTTTACAAAAGAGCATAGGCCACTGATCATAACAACGAGGTAGCCCCAAACATTGCAAGCAGCCAAAACATGAAGCATACATTGTGAAAAACCAAATAAGTGCCAAAGGGAAGAACCATAAGAGCATGCAGTTAAACAAGTTACAATTAAACAGCATGAAACCCAAAAAGTGCAAGTGTGTACCTGTGGAAGAACAATCAACAGTAAAATATTTCACAGCGAGTACAAAACGTTTAAATCCGTTATAACTAGCCAACAAGAGCAACAAGTCTCTCAATAAGAGTCATTGTGAACCTGGAAGAAACTAACATCAGGTCCAGCCAAGCATTCCTAAGTGCCGTTGTACTCCCGGAACAAGTGCGTCTTGAGCCTTTTCTTGAAGGTGGGGAGACAGTCAGTGTCCCTGAAGAGCTTGTGATGGGATTGGGCGCTCTTGAGCTGTGGGACCACCAGACGGTTGTCAGAAGAAGACCGTAGGTGGCGGGTGGGGGTGTAAGGCTAAAGGAGAGACTTGATGTAGTCAGGCTAACTCGGGCCTGTTTGGAGGCAGAGGGTAAAGTGCCGGAAGTAAGAGAAGAGTTAAAGACATGGAGCAGAAAGGTTATGATGGAGGAAGAGATGGTTTGAAAGAGAGGGGAGGGGACTGGATCAAGGGGACAGGAGGTGGGGCGATGAGAGAGAATGAGGTTAGAGATCTCTGCCTCGGACAGGGGAGAGAAAGAGTTTAGACATTTAGTTGGGTCAGTCATAGAGGGTGAGGGGGTAGGAAAGGAGGGTTTAGGGAACCGACTGCTAATGTCTGCGACTTTTTCTTCAAAGCAGGAGAAGTCATCTGCTGTTAGGGTGGAGAGAGGGGGTGGGGGAGGTGGGTTAAGAAGGAATGAGAAGGTAGAGAAAAGTTTGTGGGGGTTTGAGGCAGACTTAATTTTGTTCAGGACGTAGTGGGTTTTAGCACCAGTTATGTGAGCAGAGAAGGATTTAAGGAGGGAGTGATACGTATCAAGGTCCAGACCATCTTTGGACTTGCACCATCTCCTCTCAGCTGCCTGAAGGATGGACCGTTCTTCACGAATAACATCCGTGAGCCACGGGCAGGAGGGGGGAGAACACAAAGGCCTGGTTGACAGGGGACAGTGTCGAGTGATGCAGTTAATGTGGATAACAGGGTGTCGGTGGGGTGGGACATGAACTCGTCAATGGGAGGGAGGGAGGATGTTACAATGGAGGAGGAATGGGAGGGAGATAGGGAGCGGAGGTTGCGGCGGAAAGTTACGAGGGGAGGGGAGGTAGTAGGGGTTGGAGGGAGAGAGACAGAGAATTGGATGAAGGACTGATCAGAAATGTGTAGTTGGGTTACAGAGGTTAAGTCCGCAGAGCGATTCGAGAGCAGCCGGCAGGGTCAGCCAGCGCGTCTTCTCCAGAGCAACTGCACGGGCTCTGGGCCTTTGATACAACTGAACACCAGTTCATCTTTCACTTACTAGAAGAATTTGGATTTGGAGAGTTTTTCTGCAAAGCAATTCAGACCCTATATGTTAATGTAAATACCTCTATCAAATTGAAATATGGTACCTGTCGTAGATTTGATCTGAAACGGGGCATTCGTCAGGGATGCCCAATCTCCCCTTATCTATTTTTGCTTTGTACGCAAATCCTCTCAACCCATATCATTAACAATGCTATACAAGGAATTATTATATGGCAACGACAGTACGAGCGTTTTGATTGGCTAATGGGTAGTAATGCCAGCCGCGTATTGACCTCATCGCCGGTCCACGGTCTGATACAGATTATTATTGCCCTCCTCTGACGTCATCTTCAAAATGAGCGATATCGAGGAGTCAGATGAGTTTTACTTTCCAGACGATACTGAAGACATCAACAGCGACAAAGAAATTGTTAACTTTCTAAAAGAGTCGGTTTTAGTGTTGGAATTAAAGCCATTTTAGCAGAACCATGTTGTCCGCTTTTCTATCAAAAGTAATTGGTTGCTAGGCAACACCTGAAACACACCGTGAGAAGATTTGAGAGCTAGCTACAATTAGCCTACCATTTTTTTTCAAAATGAAAAGAGCTAAAGATGCCATATAATAAACAACTTACTAACCTCTCCTTACACATTGACAGTAAAACTAGTAGACATCGATCGAATGCTTTTTAACTTTATTTGGAAAAATCACACACTATATCAGAAAAAGTCTTGTTAGGAATAATTAAGAATTTGAATTTTTGGGAGTTCAGTACACTAAATAATACTTTTAAAATTAAATGGGCCAGGGATTTCTGAAAAACCCTGTGTCTATCTGTACTTTTATTCCCCATTATATTTGTTCTAGTTTTGGTGGTATGAGTTTTATTCTGAATTGTAATTACAATGTGGAAAAACTTCCTGTAAAAGTATGTGTTCCATTGGCAGGTCTTTTTAGCATGGTCTCTAATACATAAGCACAATTTTTCTATAATAATAGAGGTATTTTATTTTAAAATACTTTTTTTGAAAGATGGGTAGAGAGTCAGATTCTGCTGTTTGATGGAGGGGCACTTGTTCTTGTTCTTATCAACAATATTCCAGTTACACCTAAATAATTTGCCATTGTATTTGATGCCATTCCATCAGGCATAATAATCATTTTTAGAAATACAGTCACACCTATACATACTTTTGCCTCTCTTCCGATCCAGCCGAGTCACCAGTTAGAAAAGTATGTTTCTCTCAACATCCTCAAAGCGATAAGAATATACGTCCATCGTTTCAGAAAGACATTGTATCTGTTCCACATCTCATGACATATTGGAACCAACTCGTTGACAACATTAATTTGAGAAAAATTCTGGATGATTCCTAACAAGTACCTGATCCTAAACAAGGTGAAGGAAGTGTCATTTAGAATTATACACAGATATTACCCTGCTAATCATGACATGGTTAAGTTTAAAAGAGACATATATGTGAAATGTTGTTTCTGCAAAGATCACTCTGAGACTGTCCTGCACCTCTTCTGGCACTGTTTACACACCCAAGCATTCTGGCAAAACTTCAGCAGATTTATAGTTGACCATATCAATAAATATTTTATTTTAATGTGGGAACATTTGATATTTTGTTTTTACAAAAATCAGAGAAAATAAATTAAGTACTTAATAATAAATGTGTTAATCTTAATGGCATTAGCAAATTTACATTTGTACATTTACAAATGTAAATTTAGCAGTAAGAAACCATATTTTATACTTTTCTTCTGTGAGTAGCAAATTACATAACTTTAATTTCTAAATCCCACAACAAAAGTGCCTTAAGAACATTTAATCTTGTAATATATGCTACCCCTGGCAATGTTGTTTTTTATTTTGCTTATTTCAATGTGTTATACACTTAGTGTTCTGTGTACCTCAGTGTGATTATCTGTATACTTTGTACTTTTTCTAACAATAAAAAAATTATTGGACAGACACACAACTTTGAGCGTGTTTGCATGTCACACCTTCAGTTTCGCCCATGCTCAAATCCGGACCAAACAGTGCAATTGAATGAAATATTTGCCTTTATTGACCGACTGCAATAGTCTACTATTGTTGAAGAAAATGTTCACTAACGGAAAGACTAAGTTTTGTTGAGTTCTGTTTGTATTATTAATCTGCGGATTGGAGAGTTTAACATAGCCCAATACATAAAATGACAAATTTCAGTGCACTGGTTTGTGCAAGTTCTAATGCGAAAACAATTAAATTTGTGACCATGCAGTTCGTCAGCGATAAGCAAACAGCGGTTGATCGGCCATGATTAATTTGAATTTGATTTGTTTACATCTGTGCACATTAATGAGCATGACTGTAAATGTGCTAGATATTGCCAATATGCAACGCGTGCAACATTATTGATTGACTCCATGCACACTAAATCATTTAAATACATATATAGGCTAGCCTAAGTTTTATCTAAACTGACTTGGTGCATCCTGCCGCAGCCGATGTCGAACACAGCTAGTAGTAATAATAATGAAAAAACGTACCTTTCATCTGAAAACAGATCTCAAGGTGCTACAGTTAGGAGTTATAAAACAAGGTAAAACAGCAATATAAAATACAATTACACAATTAAAACTAGTCTAGAGTCTCCACTATTGAAAGGAGAGATGAGAGAAAAATGTATATACGGTATTCGTACTTGTAAATGAAAATAATACCCATATTAACGGTGTATACCTTTCTATGAGTACAGAGTAGGAAGTTATTCAGAGGATACCAGCCATAGATATATATAAAGACTAGGGCTGTGTCTACTACCGCGCACTTTATGAAGTACACTGTAATACAGTGCCCTGCAAAACAGTCCGTCGCTGATAAGTGCTGTCTCAAATGGAACACTTACGTTAAACACTTGGTGGAAGTGACGGACGCATATCTGCTCGCGACACCCGCAAAACCTGCCAAAATGAACGCGCTTCTCCACTCAAGTGGAAAAAGCTGCTGAAAGGGCTCCTCCTTTTCCACCACGTAGCCAAGATGGCGCCCGTTTAGGGCGAGTAGTGTCATAAGCTGTGTCTACTACCGCGCACTTGTGCACTTCGAGCACTGACTTTCAGTGCTTAGGGCGCTTCACTCACAAAACCAGAATAATTCAGTGCACTGAAAGTACCAGGATGGCGCACTGCAAACGGTCCAAAAAAACAGTGTACAACGATGGACACTACTCGCCCTATACAGGCGCCATCTTGGCTAGGTAGCGGAAAAGGAGGAGCATTTTGGCAGGTTTTGCGGGTGTGGCGAGCAGATTTGCGTCCGTCACTTCCACCAAGTGTTTAACGTAGCAGTGTTCCATTTGAAACATCACTTATCAGCGACAGAGTGCACTGAATATGTAAGTGCACTGTTTTGCAGGGCACTGTATTGCAGTGTACTTCATAAAGTGCGCGGTAGTAGACACAGCCATAGAGTTAATATAACTAGAGTAAGCTACTTTAGTCTTCCAAGATGGCGTCCCCATTCATTTCTATGAAAAGTGCTCAGTGGCGCAGTGAGGAAAACGAGATCGCGAGACTGGACGCGGCCATCTTTCCACTTCCGTGTCTTCCTGTCTAACTTTAAACAGCGGCTCTTTTTTTCCCTAGCTCCGAGAGCTCATGTAAATCGGCTATCGGCCAATGTGAACTTTTGTGCTTGTGCCCTGTTAGTATCCGCCAGCACATTTGCAGGCAACTTTCATTGACTAAGCAAATAAATGGGTTGCTAGTTTACCCATTTCGGATTGGTTTCAAACTTAGCAAAAATCGTGAAAGATTATTCTATGCAAAAGCTAGTAGTATGAGCCAGGTTCGAGAATCAAACAAAAATTATTGGGGGAGATAGTTTTGTAGCCTGGCTGCCAGCCCAACTTCTCCCCGCCCAAAATAAATTTGTTCGGGAAATTGGGTCTGGAGGGTCTCGTATTGGGGACCAACTACAGAAAACCAGAATCTGGGCGAACCAATGAAATTGCCAGGGCGGGCTTTATACGATGATGGACAGATGATCAACAGTAACGTAATCACCCACGTCACAAAAGAGCGCTTAAGTTGAATTAGTTTTGAACAAACATGGCTACCGCTGGAGATCTGGGATGTTGTGATTCTGCCATTGGGTCTGTTTTAGAAGACATCGACAGCGCATTAATTTTGAAAGAGGAACAGAGAGACGCAATCAAGGCATTTGTCGATGGAAAATATGTTTTTGCCGTCCTTCCTACGGGATTCGGTAAAAGTTTAATTTATCAGCTGGCCCCGATGGAGTTGTAATCCTAAACGGAGAACTTCGTATATGCATTGCCCTTTATTGTTTCGCTCAAAAAGGTTGACTGTGTGAACAAGTACTCTCCCTACCCTTAAATTAATTTTACAACACCGGCAAAAATCGTTTGTATTCATTCTTCAAGCATACTTCAAGTCTGCTTGTAGTTTAGTTCTGTTGACAACAACTATGCGGTGCTTAACATACGTCACATACTCTGTTGCTCTGATTGGTTGTAGATCTATCCAATTGAGCGAAGAGGCATTTGTTTTCCATGCTCGTTTGAAACACGCCCTGTAGTCAAAGCCCAACAGAGAGTTCTCAGACTCATATTCTGACTAGAATTATGAGTATGACAACGTCAGGCTAATAGTTTTGTAAATGTTGAATGGAGTTAATAGAATAAAAACGACCGGAAGAGTCGGAAACCTAACCGTACATGCAATACTACCTACATCCATCGGGGCCGTTGCTTCAAGCCGAGGGGCGAGGGCTTGAGTAGTGTCCATCGTTGTACACTGTTTATTTGGACCGTTTGCAGTGCACCATCCGGGTACTTTCAGTGCACTGAATTCTGCAGGGTTTGTGAGTGAAGAGCCCTAATCACTGAAAGTCAGTGCTCGAAGTGCACAAGTGCGCGGTAGTAGACATAGCTTAATGTCTTACGGCGGAGTCTAGAACGTCTGCACATGGCGGCCATCTTGCTACAGTCAACTTGCTTCTATAAAATAAAATAAAAGAATTATTCATAAGGGCGAGACATCTAGTGTTTATATATATCTATAGGTGTGTTCGACTTCTTGCAGCGCAGGCGTCGCCTTCAGCCCGGCTGACTTGAAGCAGCCAATGGTATTCTCGGCTTCAAGGCAGCCGGCTGCAGCCGACTGTCGGCGCCACCGGCACTGCATGAAGTCGAACACACCTTATGATACCAGGCCCTTATCCCGACTCGCTAGGAATTCTGGGGCTTGTAGTCGTCAAAGTACTACACGCACTGGCATTACTTTGCCAAACGCTGGTCACGTTACGGGAGAATGAAACCAAACTTTCCGTAACCAGGTACGGTGTCGCTGGATTTTTGCCGTGCACGTTGCCGTCGTGTGTGATTGAGTGCTAAGGTAGGCTGGCTGCGATGCAAGAGTAGAGTGCGTAGCATTAAAAGTGTAGCAATGATGTACAGTAGGTTAGTGCTACAACTAATAGCAATATAGCCTATCCAGCTAACATGCGCTATCTAGACTAGACCCAATGCCCATCACGACGAGAATCCGTGGACGATAAACAAGGAAATGTACTGACTACACATAGACTTGCTCGCAAGCAGACATCAAGCATATCTGGTGTGATGCTTACTAGCGCGTAATTTAGCGTCGACATTTCTAAGCAAGCTAGCCAACCTTAAAGCTGTCAGCTTTAGTTCGGATGGGAAGTAGGCTAAATTGATGTTCAGGCATCTGCTTTATCAACAACTAAATCAGTTGGTTACTATGGCTAGCTACTGTATTGTAGCCTAGCTACAGGCTCTGACGGTTAGCAGAACTTGGCTAGCGCTAGCTATCTATCATGTAGAAGCTACGTCACTACTATCCTAGAGATACATGCTAACTGCAGTAGCTGACAAGCTATATAGCAGTAGCAAAGTGAGTTGGCCTAGCTGACTACAACTATCTAGCAGTGGGGTAAGAAACTGAGTTAGCTGACTAAAGCCAAGGGTAAGAGCGCTAGCAGATAGCTCTTTCAACTGTGTTTAAACCGTGTCCCAGTGTGAATGCATAGGACGTTGACTAGCAACACTACAAGGTAGCATTCCCCAGTCAAGCTTAACATTTTAATAATTTTCAACTGGAGATGAGAGGAAGTAGGGCTACCAAATTTCACCAGAGTGAGATTATGTGGTTTCATTATGTATCTGTATGTACATACTGTAGTACACTCATTTAGTATCCCTCTTCCCTGTGTCAAGAGTGGGGTAGTATGGATGCAGTTCCCTACAGCTGGACCAGAACCAGGGCCCAGGAATCGTTCCGTGGCTCTCTGCCCCCGGGGGGGACTCTGACCAGGCTTGCCCAGCTGGTGGCCCAGGCGGAGCACGACAGCTCCCTCGCCGCCTCCCGCACCAGTGCAGAATGCAGCCAGGGCTTCCCTGACATGGCAGAGCTGTGCCAGCACCATCAGGAGGGCCACTCCCTGCCCAAGCCCCACCAGTGTTTGTCCTGCGGCAGGGGCTTTTCTCTGCTGTCGTCCCTACAGCTCCACATCTGCCTGGAGGAACAGACCGGTCTCCCTCACTCCCCTCCCCCGAGCTCTGGTCTCCCTCACACCCCTCCCCCTACCGCCTCTCTCCTACAGTCTCCTGCCCCTGCCTCCGCCCCTGACTCCGATGCAGGGCCCCCTGACTCACCTGACCCTGACTCACCTGACCCTGACTCACCTGATCCTGACTCTCCTAACCCTGACTCACCTGACCCTGACTCACCTGACCCTGACTCTCCTGCCTCGGTCCAGTGCCCCCACTGTGAAAGGAGTATCCGCTCCTCGGCAGGCTTGTCCTCCCACCTGAGGAGCAACCATGCCAGCGAGTGGATCCTGGAGAAGAAGAGGAAGAGCAGGGGCCCTGGTGGGCGGGGGGGGCGAGGAGGCGGGAGGGGGAGGGGGGCAGGGAGGGGTGGCGGTAGGCTGCCAGGAGTCTCTCTGGACAGACAGAAGGTGCTGTCATGCCGCTCGTGTGACATGGTGTTTGTGAGCACAGCCAAGCTGTACCTGCACAGGAAGGAGAAGCACAGCCGGGAGCCGGCTCTGCGCTGGGACGCGCGGCCGCTGGCCAGCAAGCGCAGGAAGGGGGAGACCTACGCCTGCTCCACCTGTGGGAAGGTCTTCCTGCACCACCTCTCTCTCCGGGCTCATGCCAAGCAGCACAGCAGCCAGGCCCATGACAGCCCCAGGCTGGCAGAGAGGAAACCTGGCCCTTGTAGAGACCCCCCGCTGGGGGAGGGGAGGCGGAGGGGCCGAAGACCAAGGGGCCGAAGGCCGGGCGGGAGCGGGCCGGGGAGGCCCAAGAGAGAGCAGGGCCGGGAGGAGGAGGAGGAGGAGGGAGAGTTCCCCTGCCCGTCGTGTGCGGAGGTGTTCTCCCAGAGGGCGTCGCTGCGGGAGCACGCGGAGCTCCACCAGGCATCGGTGCGGCGTAGGTGCTGCTGTGTGTGCAGCCAGGACATGGAGGTGTGCAGGGGCCCTGGGGCCCGCAGGCAAAGGCTGTACCACTGCATGCCCTGCCAGCAGCCCTTCTGCTCCCTGGATGCCTTCCTGCTGCACTGCCAGGTCCACCTGCTGGCCAGGGTGGAGGAGGATGAGCATGCCACGCCCACACACACACACCTCTACAAGGCCTGACTGGACACACACTTCTACAAGGCCTGACAAGTCTGTCATGTCTTCACTTTGATTGCCTTATTCCCTAACCCTAACCTTATTCCAGAACAGAGATTAGGGTAGGTTTGGGGGTAGATCTGGGGGGAGGATAGGTTTGGGGGGAGGGGGTTGTTAAGGATCATGTTCTGGTTTGTTACTTCTTTTTTATAGTTCCCTATCCAGACTACTTCCTTTCCCCATAGGTGCAGTTTGAATGTAGTGTATCTCTATGGTTAGAGACAAGGCAGTATCTCTATGGTTAGAGACATGCAGGGATGCAGATGAAGCTGCTGATTGTAGTGTTGCTCTAGTTCAGCTGTCTCCATCCTACTGTTGTGGTGCTGTTGAATATAACTTAGATTCAGCAACACTGCCTCTCTCATTCCGCTCTAGATAGACCCTGGAATCCCATCTAGCTATGCAATAACAAGCAGGAGTTGCTTGATAATCCTTTTAGATCCTTCTCTATGGTTTCCCTCTATGGTCTCTTACTATTACCGTGAACATGTAATAAGAATGAGTAGAAACTCTAATGAACAATTTCCACTTTGGAAGGCGCTTTTGTATGAGTTTTGTGGTGGTGGTGTTATTTTTTTTTTTTTAAGAATATACCTCAATAAAACATACTCTCAGTAAATACACTTTACTATACTTTTTTTTTTTAAGGTTTCATAATTAATGAGTAGTGGAAGAGGACTACTCTACTGTACTCTGATCTGCTTTACTCTGTTATGGGCTTTTCTGTTTTCATCTCCTTTCACTGTATGTGAAAAAAGTTTTGAAAAGTAAAAAAAATATTTTCGAAAAAAAACGCAGACTTTTTGGTGTCCTGTTTGTAACGGTTGTGAACCTGTGAAACTCGCTCCTCAGATATGTAATAGGCCACCCGCTTCGGACCGTTGACCCACTGGTCCGAACTGCGAGGCAGCATAAAGCAGCAACCTTTTAACTGTTTAAGCTTTAACAGGCTGTCTAAAGGGAACCAATTTCGTTTGTTGTTTTATATTTGGTATGACTTAGGTTTAATTGAACTGTAATTAGCAACATGTTTGATCAAAGGAACAATGAGCGTTCGATTGTATTGCATTTCATTAGTAGTGTTGGGAGAACTACTGGTCTCGCTATTTTAATATTCTCTTCTTCGTCCACACAGTGGCGATCTACCGGAAACTGTAGGAAAGTCGTTCTAGCTAACTTCCGCCGGTGCACAAACGCATGCTTTCCGCCGCATCTTTCTCAAACGTGAACCATACGAAGAGACGCTGCTGTCGTCGTTATTAAGCTGAATTAAAGGAATAAATCATGAGCAAAGCACATCCACCAGAGCTTAAAAAGTAAGATGCCGTTTTGTGTTGTGGTTTTACGCTGCTTTAAATATAGCTCAGAACTTCATATATCAGGTACGCTAGCTAACTCTAGCTACCTAAATGAGTAGACTAGGCTAACGCTAGCTGTAACAGATATTATGACATGTTTAATATAACGCTACTGGCTCAATGGTGGTGGGTAGGTCCAAACGCAAACTAAAGTTTGAGTACTGTAGCAAACAAAACCGAGGTGTGGCATAGTTTCCTTGGAACTAAGAAAGCTAGGTAGCTAATTAGTTAGCAATTTGATGGTCGGGTTTTGCTAGCCGACGTAGCTAACGGTAGGGAACAATACATCTATTTTGATATGATGTCTTACTATCCGTTTGTTCATTCCAGGTTCATGGACAAGAAACTTTCATGTGAGTATACTAAAGATCATCCAGATTCTAGAAGATCGACTGGATTTTAGTATAACGCTTACATCCTAAGGTCACGTGTTTATATTCACTTCTCAAGGTCTATTTGTCATGAATAGGTTTAGAGTGAGAGTACCTATGGTTAATACTCAAACATGGCTCAACTCATCATTCGTTGTCTTAATCCCTACTAATCCAAAAATCTTAGTTTCGATTATGTGGTAAATCCTGTCTCATTTTGCCGCTCTTTGTAATAAAATAAAGTAAAAACCTAAGGGAGCTTTGTGATGTATCAGTGCTTTTTCGTGGTGCAGGAGTAGTGTGTCACGAGTGTTTTGGATAGTGTACATGCTCATGGTAGCATGTCGTCTCACCCTCGCAGTGAAGCTGAATGGGGGCAGACATGTGCAGGGCATCCTGAGAGGGTTCGACCCCTTCATGAACTTGGTCATGGACGACTGCTTGGAGATGGCACCCGGGGGACAGCAGAACGGCATCGGCATGGTGGTCAGTACCTCCCTCCTCTCCCCCTGGTACCTTCATTTACATTTACATTTAGTCATTTAGCAGACGTTTTTATCCAGAGCGACTTACAGTAAGTACAGGGACATTCCCCCGAGGCAAGTAGGGTGAAGTGCCTTGCCCAAGGACACAACATTGGCACGGCGGGGAATCGATCCGGCAACCTTCTGATTACTAGCCCGACTCCCTCACCGCTCAGCCATCTGACCCCCTCTCCCCCTGGTACATCCACAACCCCCTCCTCTCCCCCTGGTACCTTCACCTCCCCCCCTCTCCCCCTGGTACATCCACAACCCCCTTCTCCCCCTTGTACATCCACAACCCCCCTCTCCCCCTGGTACATCCACAACCCCCCTCTCCCCCTTGTACATCCACAACCCCCCTCCCCCCCATGGTACATCCACAACCCTCCTCTCCCCCTGGTACCTCCACAACCCCCCTGGTACCTTCACAACCCCTCTCTCCCCCTGGTATCTCCACAACCCCTCTCTCCCCCTGGTACCTCCACAACCCCCTCTCCCCCTGGTACCTCCACAACCCCCTCTCCCCCTGGTATCTCCACAACCCCCCCCCTCCCCCTGGTACATCCACAACCCCCCTCTCCCCCTGGTATCTCCACAACCCCCCCCCCCCCCCCCCTGGTATCTCCACAACCCCCCCTCCCCCTGGTACCTCCACAACCCCCCCCCTCCCCCTGGTACCTCCACAACCCCCCTCTCCCCCTGGTACCTCCACAACCCCCCCCTCCCCCTGGTATCTCCACAACCCCCCCTCCCCCTGGTACATCCACAACCCCCCTCTCCCCCTGGTAGATCCACAACCCCCCTCTCCCCCTGGTACATCCACAACCCCCCCCTCCCCCTGGTATCTCCACAACCCCCTCTCCCCCTGGTATCTCCACAACCCCCCCCTCCCCCTGGTATCTCCACAACCCCCTCTCCCCCTGGTATCTCCACAACCCCCCCCCCCCCTCCCCCTGGTACATCCACAACCCCCCTCTCCCCCTGGTATCTCCACAACCCCCCCTCCCCCTGGTACCTCCACAACCCCCCCCTCCCCCTGGTATCTCCACAACCCCCCCTCCCCCTGGTACCTCCACAACCCCCCCCTCCCCCTGGTATCTCCACAACCCCCCCTCTCCCTGGTACATCCACAACCCCCCCTCCCCCTGGTACATCCACAACCCCCCTTTTCCCCTGGTACCTCCATAACACCTAGTTTAGTTGAGGCAATAGGCACAAAAAAGCCTGTTGTACCTTAACAACTGGTCTTTGTTAGTGTGATAAGTCTTCAGTGCGATCTGTGTACGTCTCTCTGCAGGTGATCAGTAAACCTAAATTAAAACATTGTTGTTCCTGCAGGTGATCAGAGGCAACAGCATCATCATGCTTGAGGCCCTGGAGAGGGTGTGAGGACGCCCTTGATGCCCCGCCCTAGACGCCCCGGATTCCCCGCCCCAGACCCCCCGCCTGCTGACCTACAGCTTTACTCCTCCTCTCCTTCCTAACCTGCTTCACCTCCTTCTTTCATTCTTAGGAAGGTTGTTTAGTTATCTGATGGTAGTTGTTTGTTTTTTGTTGTTGTTTTTTTTATAAGAATCTTACATTTTTGAAAGGTTGGAATTTGTGATATCTCTTGTGAATAAAGTTGAAGGTTGGTTTTTCTCACTTTGTTGCTCATTGACCATCAGTGCTTGAATGTGCTGTGTGTGTGATCCGCACACACACTGGAGCCGCTCACCTAGGCTGTATTACTCACCTAGGCTGTATTACTCACCTGGGTATGTATTGTAAATTGTATTCATTTAGTAGGTGCTTTTAGCTGAAGTGTGATACAAGTAGTGCATGCTGAAAGTACATCAGAATATTGTGGTCAGATTCAAGGATGTCTGAGGCCTATTTACCAGGAACGGTGAACATTTCAATACTACAGTGCTGCGATAGCGACGTCCTGTCATTGGTCACAGTAGATACGGTCACTGGTCACAGTAGATGCGGTCACCTGAGTAAACAGGTCACATGTCAGGTCTTGTGGATTGGGCATCTGTAGTCCTGCTAATTATTGTCAGGTACAATATGTAGAGTTCCTGATATTAAATGTTTATTGTTGTGTAAAATGCTATGGATATAATGCAGGTAATAAACAAAGGTTGTGAACAGAATACTAAAGGTTATCCACTCGCCTTACCGTCCTTTTGAGGACTTTTATTTTGACATGGTCTGCTTGTGGCTCTCGGACGTGAGCTACGTATAGTCGGTCGCTACCATTGGTTTGACGGTATGTGGAAAGTAGGAATGTCGGAGGAGGTTGGAAAGGCGTTACAAGCGGTGGTGGACAGGGTCAACCAGGCAGCGGCACGTCGCCCCAAGGTAACTGGGTTAGCTCACACTAGGGAGAATTCGTGCTTTGCTGTAGATCAGTGAAAATGTCTCCTTTTCAGAAGTCGTGCCTCATGCACGCGGCCGAGGATCAGTTATGTAAGGCAAGCGCCTCAACCTTTGAATGTAGACAGAGCCCAACATGATACGATGCACGTTATATCAGCACCCTTGCTGAAGTTGGAACTGAAAGGTTTTGCAGCCCTTTTTTCACGTGAGCTGTTTTGCTAACAAGTGGAAGCTATGCCTGGTGATCTACATCCGGTCGTTAGAGTATTGTTTTGATAGTTACTGATTACACGTTGGAGGTGGCATTACGCCTGACTAGTCAGCGTCCATGTATTAGTGTCCACAGAAACACCACGATGTTCCTCTGCGCTCGATAACGTCTTGATTGCCTGATAACATAGTTTTCTAGGTCCATGGTAAGCAACTCTGAATGATAGGTCAACAAAACATGACCTTTCAGAGACCTACCTGCGACCCCCTGTGGAAGGACGCAGCAGGAGGTGGTTAGGATGTTCGCGCAGATAGAAATGTGTGACCTAGATGTGCTCCTATAACCAGTTGTTCATCTCCCATTTATGCCTCCGTTATTGGACTAAGATCTTATTTCTGATCCCCCTGCCCCATGCGTGTGTGTGTGTGCCTGTTTGTGTCTGTATGAGCTACGTGTGTCTATGCACTGTGTATGCGTTTTGGCCTGTGCATGTGTGTTTGCGGTGTGTGTGTGTCCAGACGCTGCCGGCTGTGGCTCCACGCCTGGTGGCCGTCAGTAAGACCAAGCCTCCAGAGATGGTGATTGAGGCGTACCGACAGGGACAGCGCAACTTCGGGGAAAACTATGTGAGTCCCACTTCCTTGTCTGTGCAAACTTTCATGGCGATTAAAATCCTTTCTTCTTCTTCTCTTCTTCTTCCTCTCCTGAGCAAACAGGCTCGAGGGTACAGTAGTGGCCGACGAGTGTGTTGTTGTGTGTGACTGTGTGTGTATGTGTGTTTTAAACTGTGATCTCTGTCCACCAGGTAAATGAGCTGGTGGATAAAGCTTCCAATGTTCAGGTTTGTACTTCAAGTGTGATGAGTAGAGATCAGGGTGCAGATCAAGCGTATATTTTGTATATGTTGATGTGGTGTTGTGGTGTTGTGGAATAAGATAACATGCACTTCTCTAATTTTAGATTTTAGAGTCGTGCCCAGAAATTAAGTGGCATTTTATCGGACATTTACAGAAGAATAATGTCAACAAACTTCTGGGTGAGTTGCAGGCACAGTGTGTCTGTAGTCTGTAGAGAACCTGTCCCACCCCTCCCCCAGGTGTTCCTAACCTGCCCCCCCCTCCAGCTGTTCCTAGCCTGCCCCCCCCCTCCAGGTGTTCCTAACCTGCCCCCCCCCCAGGTGTTCCTAACCTGCCCCTCCCCCACCAGGTGTTCCTAACCTGTTCATGGTGGAGACAGTGGACTCGGCCCGGCTAGCAGACAGGGTGAACAGCTCGTGGCTGCGGCTCAGAGCAGGAGGCAGCACACTTAACATCATGGTGCAGATCAACACCAGCGGGGAGGACAGTGAGTGCTGCCTCTCTCACACACACACACACACACACCAGATTACGCCATCCTGACCAGCACCCTCCCCAGGTAAGCACGGGCTACCCCCAGAGCAGACCCCCGACACAGTGAGACACGTCCTGACCCGCTGCTCTGGCCTGCACTTTTCTGGGCTCATGACCATCGGTCGCTACGGATACGACATCACAGAGGGGCCCAACCCAGACTTCCAGGTAGGAGGTCACGTGACCCCGCCCCCTGCCCAGGTGAACTATAATGTAGGACTACGAAATAGTATGTGGTACAGGACTATAATGTAGTATTTGGTACAGGACTATAATATAGGACAGGACAGTGATATAGTGCGGAGTAATATATCACTATAATATAATATAATATAGTAGTACAGGACAATCATGTAGTGCATAGTACATGACTATAATGTAGTACATAGTACAGGACTACAATGTAACCACACCCTGTCTGTTCATGTAGATGCTGTTGAGTCGGCGACAGGAAGTGTGCGACAGTCTAAAGCTTCCCCTGGAGGAAGTGGAGCTCAGCATGGGCATGTCCACAGACTTTGAGCATGCGGTGAGTTTCCTCAGTACCTGCTCAGATTAGCTACGTTTTGGAGGATTTATGTCTTTATAGTTGTTTGTCGTCCTGTATAATTTACTATATAATAAATATGTTGTTATGAACTGTGTCAACTTCTGTCAGGTGTATTGACCCATGCTCCTGTGCTGCAGATTGAAGTGGGGGCCACCAACGTGCGTGTGGGCAGCACCATCTTTGGTAACCGGGAGTACCCCAGCACGCCCAGCCCTGAGAGGAGGCCCAAGCCTCTGACGGAGGAGGCCGCTCAGAGACTGGAGTGTCTGACAGTGACCGGGAAGTGACCCTCCCCCGGCTCTCCTCCCCCTCTCCATGCCTTCCCCCCCTCCACACCCCCCCCCCTCTCTCTCCCTGACTCTCCCCCCCCTCCCTTCTCTTCCCCCCCTCCACCACCCCCCCTCTCTCTCTCCCTGACTCTCCCCCCTCTCCCTTCTCTTCCCCCCCTCCACCACCCCCCCTCTCTCTCTCCCTGACTCTCCCCCCCCTCCCTTCTCTTCCCCCCCTCCACCACCCCCCCTCTCTCTCTCCATGACTCCCCTCCCTTCTCTTCCCCCCCTCCACCACCCCCTCTCTCTCTCCATGACTCCCCCGCCCTCCCTTCTCTTCCCCCCCCCCCCATCTCTCTCTCCCCCCTTCCCTCCCATACAGAAACACCCACACTGCGACTGGGCCACAGTAGTACATAATGACTATGACTACTGTTATAATAACAACAAGGGGTTTTGGACAGCAAATCTCTACTTTGTCTTAAATATTGGTTTTCTTCCAAATTGATTTACTTCTAGATTTCCCCTTCTATATACAGATGTGTCCTCCTTTTAAAGCATAAATCTAACAATGATCACATCACTAATTTGCCAACGCTTTAGCTACTTCGGACAGACTTATTTGCAGCTGAATAGGTTTGGTTAGAAGTCCGACTCTTATTCTGTGCCAACAGCTCCCTCAACTCATGATGTTATTTAGGGATGTTGACAGATTGAAATTTGCGAATGAGATTTCATTTTAGATATTATATTTTGTATCTAAACTCCTCCTTTGCATCCTTGTTCTGTCAGACAAGAAGGGTTCTGCCTCCTGAGATGGAATTCTACCTGGTTAGATGTCACCAGATGTCACTTAATTTCTGGTCAAATTTAATTGAATAAAAACCTGTTTCTCCCTTTACTATGATGTACAGTACTGTGAAATTGTTTTGTATGGTGCAAGATTTTATTCTTGATACGTGTGTGTGTATATATATACATATATATAGATAATGATCACAAAAGATCAGCGTGAAGAGATAGCATTGTTTTTCATCGTTATTTTGTCGTGTTGTTTTGTGACCTCTTGATGTAGTGATGAGGATTAGGAGCCACCCTATGCAAGAGGAGATCCAGGTTTACGTTTTAGATGGTAACATATGATTCATCCATCTAATATGCAGTAGCCAATTTAACGCACAAAGTAAAGGTTCATAACTGCACCTAGATATGCTGGATAAGGCCTTCATAGGGTTAGGGCTAACCCTACATAATCAGTGGGGATGAAAAGATTCAAGCAGAAATTAAGGTGTTCCACACAGCCACTAACCACTGTCTAATTCAGAGAATAAAGGAGGCCAGGCAATAAAGTGTTTCCAGCAGCTGTTGTCTTCTTTGGTCCTTAAGGTGTCTAAGGTTAGGGTTAGCTCTTCACAGCTCGGTTAGGGTGAGATCAGGGTTGTGGTGGGGTTAGGGTTGTGGTGGGGTCAGGGTCGTGGTAGGGCTGGGGTTGTGGTGAGGTCAGGGTCGTGGTGGGGCTAGGGTTGTGGTGAGGTCAGGGTCGTGGTGGGGCTAGGGTCGTGGTGGGGCTAGGGTCGTGGTGAGGTCAGGGTCGTAGTAGGGCTAGGGTTGTGGTGGGGTCGTGGTGGGGCTAGGGTTGTGGTGAGGTCAGGGTTGTGGTGGGGCTAGGGTCGTGGTGGGGCTAGGGTTGAAGTCAGAGTAGGGTTGAGGTTTGGCGCAGGAACAGAAAGCATCAAGAGGATTTTTAGTGTTTTATTGAGGACATGGAAATCCGACACACAATTTAAAACAAATCACACTTTACATGGTCTAAAATGTACAGTAAAACAAAATGATAATAAATGGCTCAGGTTTGTCCTCTATCTATCATAGCACAGAACCCACTTGTGTTCCAACGAGTGTCCACCTGCATCTAACTCTACCTTGTGCTAACTAGCATCTAACTGTACTTCATGCTAACTAGAATCTAACTCAACTTCATGCTAGTTGGCAGCTAACCCTACCCCATGCTACCATGCTAACTAGCATATAATCCTACCTGCTGCTAACTAGCAGCTAACCCTACCTTGTGCTAACTCGCATCTAACCCTACTTCATGCTAGCTAGCATCCACCCTCCTCCATGCTATGTGACCTGTGTGAGTTGCTTCTGTGCTAGAAGGTTCTGCAGCAAGATGAAGGTTTGAGACAGAGCTGGGTGACTGGGATGAGTAACAACAGGACTGTTAACCACACACCAGTAGCAGGTAATAGAACAGTCACAGGTGATGTAAAAGCATTTAATATGCATCATCAAATTAAACTGCTATACCGATGGCATGAAGCTGGTTATGTGGCACTGGTACTCCATCTATGCAGTCATTGTAACGTCTCTTTAGCAGTTCACACACAGGAAACCACATCAACATATACATTAAAATGACCAAACGTAAACAATGATGATAGACAATACACATATTGGTGATTAAGATTCCCAAGGTTCCCTCTGCATTCCTGGCAGGGAAGTTCTCCATCTGCTCTCCATGTGTCTGGGGTGGGCGGGGGTTAAGGTGTGTCTGGGGTGTCTCCAGGTTTGGCTCTTTTTCTCAGGGCTACACCAGCTTCTTGGCTTCGAAGAAGCTTTTGAGGTGTTTAAGCTGCCAGATGCCGGTGATGATGAGGATGAGCGTTTGGGCGATGGACCACCACAGCACACGCTGGTTGGTGCTCTCGCTGGTCATGCGGAAGCGCTCTTCACGGTACTGCAGGGCACAGACAGACATGTTCAAACACAGCCCTCGTTACAACACAGCCCTCGTTACAACACAGCCCTCGTTACAACATCCCTTGTTAAAACACGCCCCTCGTTGGAACACGCCCCTCGTTGGAACACGGCCCTCTTTAGAACACGGCCCTCGTTAGAACACGACTCACCCGCTGGTAGTTCTGCTCTTTCTGGATCTGCTCCGCCTGGTCCAGCAGCTGTCTGGCCCGGAGCTGCAGCTCCGTCAGCTTGTCCTTGGCAGCGATCTCTGGGTAGTTGTTAGTGTGCTCACCCACCTGCACCTCCAGGTGCACCCTCTACAACACACACACACACACATTACACAACAACAAAGCTCTACAACACACGCACACACCCACATTACACAACAACAACCCTCTACAACACACACACACACATGTTACACAACAACAACAACCCTCTACAACATACACACATTACACAACAACAACCCTCTACAACACACACACATTACACAACAACAACCCTCTACAACACACACACACATTACACAACAGCCCTATGGGACACACACAATGTTATACAACAACAACCTTCTGGAACAAACATTACATAATCAAACATCTATGTTGTAGAGAGACAGGAAACAGAGAGACAGGCAGACAGAGAGACAGGAATACAGAGAGACAGGAAACAGAGAGACAGGAATACAGAGATAGGCAGACAGAGAGACAGGAATACAGAGAGACAGGCAGACAGAGAGACAGGAATACAGAGAGACAGGAAACAGAGACAGGCAGACAGAGAGACAGGAATACAGAGATACAGGCAGACAGAGAGACCGGAACACTGAGAGACAGGCAGACAGAGAGACAGGAACACAAAGAGACAGGCAGACAGAGACAGGAACACAGAAAGACAGGCAGACAGAGAGACAGGAACACAGAGAGACAGAAAGACAAACAGACAGGAACACAGAGACAGGCAGACAGGTACCAGTTTGCCACCAGCGAAGAGCGCCATCTTGGTGGAGTTCGAATGCAGACAGATCTGGTGCTCCCCTGGGGTGTGGGAGGTGAAGGTGAAGCGACCATCAGAACCATACTGACGGGACAGGATGATCTGGGGGGAGAGAGAGTGGAGGGGAGAGAGTGGAGGGGTGAGAGAGAGAGGAGGGGTGAGAGAGAGAGTAGAGGGGGGAGAGAGAGTGGAGGGGGGAGAGAGAGAGTGGAGGGGGGAGAGAGAGTGGAGGGGGGAGAGAGAGTGGAGGGGGGAGGGGGGAGAGAGAGTGGAGGGGGGAGGGGGGGAGAGAGAGAGTGGAGGGGGGGAGAGAGAGAGTGGAGGGGAGAGAGAGAGTGGAGGGGTGAGAGAGAGAGGAGGGGTGAGAGAGAGAGTGGAGGGGGGAGAGAGAGTGGAGGGGGGAGAGAGAGTGGAGGGGGGAGAGAGAGAGTGGTGGGGGGAGGGGGGAGAGAGAGAGTGGAGGGGGGGAGAGAGAGTGGAGGGGGGAGAGAGAGAGTGGAGGGGGGAGAGAGTGTAGAGGGGGGAGAGAGAGAGTGGAGGGGGGAGAAAGAGAGTGTGGAGGGGGGAGAGAGAGAGTGGAGGGGGGAGAGAGTGTGGAGGGGGGAGAGAGAGAGTGGAGGGGGGAGAGAGTGTGGAGGGGGGAGAGAGAGAGTGGAGGGGGGAGAGAGTGTGGAGGGGGGAGAGAGAGTGGAGGGGGGAGAGAGAGTGGAGGGGGGAGAAAGAGAGTGGAGGGGGGAGAGAGTGTGGAGGGGGGAGAGAGAGAGTGGAGGGGGGAGAGAGAGAGTGGAGGGGGGAGAGAGTGTGGAGGGGGGAGAGAGAGTGGAGGGGGGGAGAGAGAGTGGAGGGGGGAGAGAGTAGAAGGAGGAAGGAGGGGGGGAGTGTAACACATTAACGTTAAAACATTCTACAAAAGCCGTTCATGCTTAGCATGATCTGATAGATACATACAGTAGAGGAGGGACCCCTATGTGCTGTGTTGTATAAACCGTCTTCTCTCGTGTAACTCATCTTACCTTAGTGTCCGGATCCTTGATCTCCACGTGCATCCCGAGACCCGGGGTGGCGGGTAGAAAGGACCCGGTCTGCTTATCCCACAACTGAGTCCGGTACTTTCCTAGAAACAATTGAGGACCCCAGAACATTATTGGCGAAAATTTATTTTTTAAGGAAGGGTTCAGAGGTTATAGATTTGCCAGCAGACATTCTAGGAGAATAGCGGCATCAAGCTTCTCATTGTATCTTATTATTTGTATCTAAACTAAGAAACATATTCGATGAAGTTGCAGGGATGCACTTGCGGGGCTCAGATGCAGACAGCGTCACGGGCGAGCTGGAGACAGCTGGTTAGCCTAGCATTACAGACCGACACAATATACGTACCTATAACCATTGTTTCATCTGGAATTTCTTCTATGAAACATTTCTTTTCTGTCTCCCCTATGTGAAAATAGAGAGCGTAACCTGGGGGAACCCACGCCATTAGCGTAATAACTGCAGCGGCACACGTAGAGAGCATCATGTCGAATCTCCTGGCTGGTCAGATTTCCCCTTTAGTCACCGAAGCTTCGCCAGAGCCCGTTTGCGGAGAGCCTGTCCACTCCCTATTAAGCCCCGTTGTACCGAATTTTGTTGCAGTTCCACCAGAGTTCCACTGGGAGTGATCACGGTCGAGTGCAAAATGAACGGGAGTCTATGGAGCTAAACGGCTAAATTGGTCTCTTTCACCTGATTGTCGTTGAGAAATCTCAGATTTGATTGAAGTTTTTGCATGTTCAATATGGATTACAGGTCGAAAGTTGAATGAACGAATACTTGTGTCCTTTCGATTTCTTACAGGGTAAGTCATTGTTGCCCATAACACGCTAGCATTCTGCTAACGAATGCTGATTGGTTAGTGAAGGACTGATTACGACCGAGATCCCGCTTGATGGCATCTGAAGCAGAACAAGAATGTCAGAGCGTTAGCAACATTATTAACAACATTAGCCAACCAAAACTCTTTCTAGCATGTGTATTGAGAGGGAGACTCCCCTGTCAGCTGTGTTGTCGATGCCTCCAGAGAAAAATGGAAGTGACCAGAGCTTGCCGTGAACCAGTATAACTGGCAGTACAATGTGTATGACGTCATTGAGACGAGAAATACGTCTTTTTAGAACAAAAAGCTGACTTTAAAAAATCTAACACCCAGCAGTGTGTATTTTTTTTGCCTCCCCTTTGGAATTCAACATTCAAATTACTAGACAAAAAAGGATATCCTGAGAAAAGTGGATTTTGAGGGGTAGCTCCATAGACCTCCATTCATTCTGCACTCGACCGTTAGCGCCCTCATATGGAACTAGAGTGGAACTGCAACCAGTTCAGAAGCCGGAAGTTTCTCGAGAGTGGCAGTTCTCCCCATATTAGACTATCTCTGGTTTCGCTTTAACTGCTTCTGAACGCGTCACAACATTTAAAAAGAAGGATCCGTAGGAGGGAGAGCTACTCAAAACAGTCAGCAATTGGTGTCAGCAAAACCTTTATTTTGAAAGTGAGTTACACAGGAAGTGGCTTTGAAAACACCCATAATGCATTTCACTGGTGCCATTTTCGTGGCGTTGTTGTGATGCGATCTCAATAATAACATCATTTCAGAGTTAGTTTACTTGCGGGTCTTTGTAGTGTTTGTACGACACATTCTGTTGTATTGTGATATTGGTGTGCTGCCCCACAAGCCTCCAACATGGCGCAGTACAAAGGTGCCGCTAGCGAGGCTGGAAGAGCCATGCAGCTGATGAAAAAGCGTGAGCAGCAGCGAGAACAACTAGAGCAACTCAAACAGAAAATCGCCGAGGTACGTTGTTAACTGAGGATGTGTTTTTATCCAGTAACGTACAAATGTCCCCATGCCCACCCCGCCATCCCAGGGTATGCAGGTAACCTCTCCTGTTGACTAATGCAATGCGCTCCGTGTCTCCAGGACAACATGGTAAAGTCCAACATTGACAAGAAGTTCTCAGCCCACTACGATGCCGTAGAGGCCGAACTGAAGTCCAGCACCGTGGGTGAGTAACTCAGATATACTCCGCATCTATGGGATGGTTGTAGCTCAGTGGTAGAGCATGGGGATGGTTAGCTCAGTGGTAGAACATGGGGATGGTTAGCTCAGTGGTAGAACATGGGGATGGGTATAGGTCAGTGGTAGAGCATGGGGATGGGTGTAGCTCATTGGTAGAGTATGGGGATGGTTAGCTCAGTGGTAGAACATGGGGATGGGTATAGCTCAGTGGTAGAACATGGGGATGGGTATAGCTCAGTGGTAGAGCATGGGGATGGGTATAGCTCAGTGGTAGAGCATGGGGATGGTTAGCTCAGTGGTAGAACATGGGGATGGGTATAGCTCAGTGGTAGAGCATGGGGATGGGTGTAGCTCATTGGTAGAGTATGGGGATGGTTAGCTCAGTGGTAGAACATGGGGATGGGTATAGCTCAGTGGTAGAGCATGGGGATGGGTATAGCTCAGTGGTAGAGCATGGGGATGGTTAGCTCAGTGGTAGAACATGGGGATGGTTAGCTCAGTGGTACAGCATGGGGATGGGTATAGCTCAGTGGTAGAGCATGGGGATGGGTATAGCTCAGTGGTAGAGCATGGGGATGGGTATAGCTCAGTGGTAGAGCATGGGGATGGGTATAGCTCAGTTGTAGAGCATGGGGATGGGTATAGCTCAGTGGTAGAGCATGGGGATAGCTCAGTGGTAGAGCATGGGGATGGGTATAGCTCAGTGGTAGAACATGGGGATGGGTGTATCTCAGTGGTGGAGGTAGGATGGGTGTATCTCAGTGGTGGAGGTAGGATGGGTGTATCTCAGTGGTGGAGGTAGGATGGGTGTATCTCAGTGGTGGAGGTAGGATGGGTGTATCTCAGTGGTGGATGTAGGATGGGTGTAGCTCAGTGGTGGAGGTAGGATGGGTGTAGCTCAGTGGTGGAGGTAGGATGGGTGTAGCTCAGTGGTGGAGGTAGGATGGGTGTATCTCAGTGGTGGAGGTAGGATGGGTGTATCTCAGTGGTGGATGTAGGATGGGTGTAGCTCAGTGGTGGAGGTAGGATGGGTGTTTCTCAGTGGTGGAGGTAGGATGGGTGTAGCTCAGTGGTGGATGTAGGATGGGTGTAGCTCAGTGGTGGAGGTAGGATGGGTGTAGCTCAGTGGTGGAGGTAGGATGGGTGTAGCTCAGTGGTGGAGGTAGGATGGGTGTATCTCAGTGGTGGATGTAGGATGGGTGTATCTCAGTGGTGGATGTAGGATGGGTGTATCTCAGTGGTGGATGTAGGATGGGTGTATCTCAGTGGTGGATGTAGGATGGGTGTAGCTCAGTGGTGGAGGTAGGATGGGTGTAGCTCAGTGGTGGGGGTAGGATGGGTGTATCTCAGTGGTGGATGTAGGATGGGTGTATCTCAGTGGTGGGTGTAGGATGGGTGTATCTCAGTGGTGGATGTAGGATGGGTGTATCTCAGTGGTGGATGTAGGATGGGTGTAGCTCAGTGGTGGAGGTAGGATGGGTGTAGCTCAGTGGTGGGGGTAGGATGGGTGTAGCTCAGTGGTGGAGGTAGGATGGGTGTAGCTCAGTGGTGGAGGGTTAGTGTTGGAGAACAGACATGTGACCCGTGTGTCCTCAGGTCTGGTCACCCTGAACGACATGAAGGCCAAGCAGGAAGCCTTGGTGAAGGAGAGGGAGAAACAGCTGGCCAAGAAGGAGCAGTCTAAAGAGCTGCAGCTGTGAGTCTCACTGCTCTACTGGTCATGTCTCTGTCTGTCTGTCTCACTGCTCTACTGGTCATGTCTCTGTCTGTCTGTCCCACTGCTCTACTGGTTATGTCTCTGTCTGTCCCACTGCTCTACTGGTCATGTCTGGCTGTCTGTCTCACTGCTCTACTGGTTGTGTCTGTCTGTCTGTTTTACTGCTCTACTGGTCATTGTCTGTCTATATGTCTGTCTCACTGCTCTGCTGGTCGTGCCTCTGACTCGATCTGTCTCACTGCTTTGCTGGTCATGTCTCTGTGTAAGGGTGTACCTTCATGCCTGTCTCGCCCGTGTGTGTTAGGGTTAAACGATATTGACAACATGTATCATCATGTATATGGAGCATGAATATGGTGATATCAATATTCATTTCGATATTGTTAAACATGTTTGGCGGTCTGCAAGAATTCGTCGGGTGTCATGGCTGCTTGTCGAAAATCTGTTTTCTGTCAAAATTTGTGATTTTTGATGTTTTGTATAGTTAAAACCCTAAACTTAATTGTAATATACACAAAGTATATGATTACTTATGAAATACAGTTAATTTCAAAGGTTTTTTGACATGTTAGCTAGCAACATTTTCAAATCATGTCAAATCAAATGCTCAGTTTGCCTACTCTATAGAGTGCTGCAGTAGCCCCGAACACCTAATGTAGCATTAAACTGACAATTACATTCTCAAAGGGGTTATGAACAAAAGGATTTCCGATCCATATTCGCCACAGTAAAGTAGAATGAAACGGAGTGGAATCTGAATTTAGTTTTCAGTATAACAAATATCGGGATGGGATTTGGTATCTTTTATAGGGCTGCAACTAACCATTATTTTAATAATCGATTAATCTGTCGATTCTTTTTTCGATTAATCGATGTATCCGATAAAAAAAAACAAAAAAGCATCACTCAACTCATTTAAGAAGTTTATTTTCGTTGTCATGGTGTTCTCTCAGAACTGAACTTGTAGCTACCATAGCTCTAACGTTATCAAGCTGGCTAGCTGGCTAACGTCATGATGGAAACTTGAAATTCAGTCAAGTCGCTTAAAAATACACCCTTTGAAAAAAATAAAATAAAGAAAAGCACAAAGTGAAGGAGCTTGGACCTGATCGGCCTGACCAATTTTCACCTTGCGTCACACGACTGTCAAGCTGGCTCAACTGCGCATGTCGGTTGCAAAAGATGAACTTCTACCGGGTATAATACACTTGGAGTGTCGATCAGGTCATCATATATCTCTGTTCAAGGGATTACAGGGCTTGACAGTAACTTTTTGAGGCACTTGTCCTTTGGACAAGTATATTTACGTTTCACTTGTCAATGCACAAAAGTCAATTGACCCCGATACATAAATAGCCTGACCAAGTGATCGGGCAAAACTAGCCTGGCTAATGGAGGTCGCTTTCTCAGGCAAATGATAAATGAAACAGGCTTGATTAAAGAAATCCGAGATGCTGGCTATCTTCAGCAGGCTCGTATCTACGATGGGCAGTCCTCCCTGACGTTTCTGTTGTAGTATGGAGTGAAATACAACATTGTGTACACTGCCAGTGCGCGACTAGTCGCAGTCTCACTTAGATTGCCAGTTTAAACAAATCACAAAAATAATCGGACCAGCTGCCTTAAAGCAGAATTCCAATATCTCTTGGCAGCGGCTTTGCTCAACTTTTTAGATGCAGAATTGACTGTAAAACTGTTAAATTATGAACTGTGACATGACGTGGAGACATAGCTGCCGCTCGACTATGCGGTCCATACCGGCCAACATTCTCACTCAAATTTCAAGACTTCCGTGACCCAAATCAACATTTTGATGCGACAGATCAAGGCTGTCCTCCTCGACTTTTTTGGTCTTTTTAAATCTAACTATTTTTGTGATCCGTGTGGTCCTTTTGCCGTTTTAAATGTTATCCTTTCCCAGTTTTCTGCAGCCAAATTGCGCGCGCATCCTGACCGAGGTGAAATCAGTTTCATATTCGAGATTCAACAGACATTCATATTCGTACCTGAACGAGATTCAAAGATCCGAATCAGTAAAATGAACCGAACTTCCCATCACTAGTAGGTAGGCTACTGCACAACATTTTGCTGATCTTACGTTAGCTGACAAGCTGACTAGTCGACAAGCTGACTACTGTAGCCTTTTCAGAGAAGACGCTGCAGTTCACTTGATTGTGATTGGCCAAATGACTCGCCTGACGTATCACCAAAGATGCTTTATTGTGAAGACAACCGCAGTAGGTTTTTGAAACTCTCGTTTATGGGAAATTGTATCCCCCCCCAAATAAAAACTCTCCGGATCTACACGATTCACGTGGATGAATTTTTTTTCCATTCAAAACGGCTATTTTCACTGAAAAGTCACAAGTTTGCAGGTATGGTTACTCTGTCCTGTTTTCTCCCTTCCATTCCAAAACGCCAGTCTCCCTTCATTAGGCTAACCAATTGTGGAGCAGAGACTTTTAAAAGAATGAAAAAAATATGTTTAGACTTGCAATTATTGGTGGTAACAATTACATGTTTCCTAACATTGGTCCCAACTGTCCCACCCTAAATTTATACCTATGAATAATTCTAAAGTTGACAACTTTACAAATGTACACTGTAGCCATATTATCAAATAATATGGTGTAATGAAGCAATAAGCTATGACAGTACTGTATCGTCAATAAAGTGTTCCAGGGTCTGTTCCCCCCCCCCCCCCTAGTGTGTGTGTAATGTCTTTATCCTGTGTGTGTGTGTGTGTTTAGGAAACTTGAGAAGCAGAAGGAGAGGAAGAGGAAGGAGGAGCAGAAGAGGAAGATTGCCAGTTTATCCTTCAATCCCGACGAGGAGGAAGATGATAATGAAGACGAGGAGGAGGAGGATGAAGAGGAGGAGGAGGAGGAGGAGGAGGAAGAGGAGTTCTGTGAGTTTCACAGTTATTATGTTATCAATAGGATGTTATCAATATGATGTTATATAGCTTCCCTTCTGTCAAATTGGGCCAACCACTGTTACGAATCCCTCTGGAAGGCAGGGAAACGTAACCCGCTGCAACTACTAACCGCGGAACCAGGTTTGAGGAGCGTGGGCAATAAGGAAAGCGACACAGAACAGCCGGGGTAACGGAAAATATAGGGAGTTTATTTTCTCCTCGCACATACCAATGTAAAGAACAGGAATCACAGGGCACGACAAAGACCAAACAAGGGGGCTGGGAGAAAGGGGCTTAGTGGGACCAAAGCAAAGAAATCAAATAGGTAACCTCCCCTAGCCTGTCAACCGCCCCCTATACAAACATATCTGGCACACAAGTAAGGCGCCCTAAACAAAACAATACAGGGAGTGGTCCGCCCAGGGTCTTACCTAGGGTGTATAGATAAAGTAATCCTACGGGTAGAATGTAAGCCCATGGGCGTCTAACCTACAGGACTCCCCCTTCCCCCCAGGGTTTAAACAAACGGCACAACACTGGGTATACACAGACCATATAAACCATACATCACCCAGTCAAGGACTTAATGGCAACAACAGACAAACCCTCCTCCCAACAGGAGGGAACAAAGGAACTTAAATAGCAAAGGAAAACCAGGCGGGGCAGGAGCAGATGTGTAATTGAAGGTAATTGAGTGCCTCCGATTGGCTGCCACTGATTGGGGGACACTGATTGGACCACAGGAGGGCAGGACCTGGAACCCTTGGAGAACAGACAGGGACAGGACAGAGTGCAAACAAACAGGGAGGGGTCCTGGAACGTAACAACCACCAAATACATAGATGTATAATTTAACACATTATACCCGTCTTCCATAGATGTATGGTATAACAGATTATACTTTTCCTCCATAGATATATGGTATAACAGATTATACCTGTTCTCTATAGATGTATGGTGTAACAGATTACAGTACCCCATGTCTGTTTCTAGATTTCCCTGTAAAGAAGAGGAAGTTGGGGAAGAACCCAGATGTGGACACCAGCTTCCTGCCTGACCGGGACCGAGAGGTGAGGACGAGGATAACCCTCAGGGTGAGGGTTATCACTGACGATAACCCTAATAGATCTAACCCATACAGTGTGTTAAACACAAGGTGAGGACGTCAGTAAGGGTTACTGGACAGATCTAACCGATAATGTATAGAACACACTCACACAACCACAACAGAGTTAGTTTTAAAGATTGAGTAAAGAGACCCAATGCTTGGTACCTGAATGTTGGTCCCCCCCTCCTCCCCCCTCTCCTCCCCCCTCTCTCCCCCCCCCCTCTCCTCCCCCCCTCCTCCACCCTCTCCTCCCCCAGGAGGAGGAGAACCGCCTGAGAGAGGAACTGAGGCAGGAGTGGGAAAGGAAGCAGGAGAAGATCAAAGGTGAGCAACACACACTCAGATACTCACTCATACACACTCTCACACACACATTGAGGGTCTGTCAGACAGTAGGATGTATTGTTCAGGTGTGTGTGTCGTCCAGGTGAGGAGATTGAGATCACGTTCAGCTACTGGGATGGATCTGGACATCGGAAGACAGTCAAGGTAGGCTGGCCCTCCTGGTGCTGGGGAGGATGGTGGTGCTGGGGAGGATGGTGGTGCTGGAGGATGGTGGTGCTGGGGAGGATGGTGGTGCTGGAGGATGGTGGTGCTGGGGAGGATGGTGGTGCTGGAGGATGGTGGTGCTGGGGAGGATGGTGGTGCTGGGGAGGATGGTGGTGCTGGGGAGGATGGTGGTGCTGGGGAGGATGGTGGTGATGGGGAGGATGCTGGTACTGGGGAGGATGCTGGTCCTGGTGGAGCTAGCTCATGTTGATGATATTTCTGCGTGTGTGTCGCTACAGATGAAGAAAGGCAACACCATCCAGCAGTTCCTGCAGAAAGCTCTGGAAGTTCTTAGGAAGGACTTCAGTGAACTCAGGTGAGGAGAAGGGGGAGGGAGGTGAGGAGAGGAGGATGGAGGAGGCAGGATGAGGGGAAGGATAGGGTAGAGGGGAACTTTTGAATGCTTCTTGATTTTGCCTCAGCTGACTTGAACCCTTGACTTGAACCTCTAACCCCTGACTGCTCTCTGCAGGGCAGCTGGTGTTGAGCAGCTGATGTACATCAAAGAGGATTTGATCATTCCTCATGTGAGTTCGGACACACACACAACCTCGTACACTGAACTTAACATATTATACTATCTAACAAAGAGAAAACTGTCTATATAGTATCTACTATAGAGGATTGTGTTTCTATAATATTACTGATGTTCTCTTCCAGCACCACAGCTTCTATGACTTCATCGTAACTAAAGCCAGAGGCAAATCAGGTGAGTCTCACCTGGACTACCCAGGCAGGCCAGATGGGCGTAACCATGCCAACGGCCCTGCAGCCCTCAACCTGAAAGGAGAAAAACTCCCTGATTGGCTCCCTAACGAATAATGAAGTGATTCGTGAACAGGAATGGTTCCTGAAGGATGTGTGTGGTTCCTGAAGGATGTGTGTGGTTGTTGCCCCCTGCTGGCTGACTGTGTCCTGCTCTGGTCCAGGTCCTCTCTTCAGCTTTGACGTCCACGATGACATCCGCCTGGTGAACGACGCCACTGTGGAGAAAGATGAGGTGGGGTTTACTGCTTAACCTTTAACACACACCCACACCTGTAACACACACCCACACCCACATGTAACACACCCACACCTGTAACACACCCACACCTGTAACACACATCCACATGTAACACACATCCACATGTAACACACCCACACCTGTAACACACATCCACACCTGTAACACACTTGTAGCAGGTGTGTGCAGAGCCAGTCTGACCAGGCCTCCGTCCCAGTCCCATGCAGGCAAGGTGGTTCTGAGGAGCTGGTACGAGAAGAACAAGCACATCTTCCCTGCCAGTCGCTGGGAGCCGTATGACCCCGAGAAGAAATGGGACAAGTACACGGTGAGTAGTCCACAACCACAGACTATGGTTAGTATCCTACTAGAACCACAGCCACCCCCTCTATGGTTAGTATCCTAGTCTTCACTGTTAGTCGACTGTGCTGTGCTCCCAGCATGCTCTGCTCCCAGCATGCTCTGCTCCCAGCATGCTCTGCTCCCAGCATGCTCTGCTCCCAGCATGCTCTGCTCCCAGCACGCTCTGCTCCCAGCACGCTCTGCTCCCAGCACGCTCTGCTCCCAGCACGCTCTGCTCCCAGCACGCTCTGCTCCCAGCATGCTCTGCTCCCAGCACGCTCTGCTCCCAGCATGCTCTGGGACACGTTCTCTCTCCTGAGTGTTCTGCTGCTTTTCTATATGGTGACAACATGCAGCCTTGGAGAATGGATTACTGACAGATTATGAAACTGGGTCTTGGGGGGGTTAGAAAGTGTGATGTGGCAGTGAAATCAGGAAGGAGTGTTAACTGTTGGTTTTGCTTTTCAGATTCGGTGAAACGTCCGCAGTGGTCTGGGCCTCTGCTGTCTGTGCTCTGGGCCTGTGCTTGTTTCTCTGATTTAGTGTCCTGTTTACTTTGTAATTAATAAACTATTCACTCACAACCATCTCATCTAGCTCTGTGAAATAGTAATTATTTATTTATTGCACACAGCTATAGGCAAAGGTCCACATTTGTGGACAATAAGTATTATTACACTAAGTTCGGAAATATTGAAAACCAGACATCTGGGCACTTAAGCGACTCCCTGGTATTATTAGGAAACACAACTATACTGCAGGACTAAATATTAAGGATTTATAGATTAATTTAACACAATCAATTATGTTTGATGGAACGTGCCTGTTCTTACACACTTCTTCGATGTGTATCCTCACCCCAATCGGGTGACCTTCGTCCAGTTGCGCAGCGATATTGTCTCTGCCTAGCATGGCTAGCTTACATTTATTCATTTAGCAGACGCTTTTATCCAAAGCGACTTCCAAGAGAGAGCTTTACAAAGTGCATAGGTCACTGATAATAACAACAAGATAGCCCCAAAGCATTGCAGGTAGCCAAACACAGAAGTACACATTGTGAACAACCAAAAATAAGTGCTAAAGGGAAGAAACCGTAAGAGCTTGATTGTATTCTCCATGTGTGGCTTCGTACACTCGTGTTTTTATTATTTCCTCAGATAAATGTTTCATGTCCTTAACTCCTGTAACAGTCCATGCTGTATCTGTTCCGAATGTTTTAAAAAGCAAGCACGGGAAGCAAATAAGGCTTTGACATGACTGCATCCAGCTAGCCAGGCCTTTCTGTTGTACCAATTGCAGGATAAACCACTCGTGTATGATTTAGCTCTACCATTTTCGCTCGCCTGTTGGGTAATTTTAATGTCAGGTTAATCTGGGCCAAGCTCTTTTATTTTTGTTTTCTCCACTCATGTTCTCCCCTCTAAAGGATTTGGGAGAAGATATCTAACAGAATTAGAGATTTATTTTTATAGGCGTCCGCCTTTTTCCTTTTCCCATAGGGTTGCATGTAAAAATGCCTTGAAGGCAGCGCCTTTTTCTGAAAAAGAAGTTAAGTGTGAACATGGCCTTAGCAACTAGCCTGGCTGCCGGCCCAATTTAGCTCCGCCCACAAACAAAATTATTCGGGAAGTTGGGTCTGGGGTCGCTAGTTTTGGGAAAAAGTAGGCTATGTCCGAACAGGAGCGGTTCGGACCAATCAAATTGTCAGGGCGGGCTTTAGGCCTAAACGATGATGGACAGATGATCAACAGTAACGTAATCAAACACCTCATCAAAGAGCGCTTGGGTTGAATTGGTTTTCAACAAACAACCCACTACGTTGCTCTGATTGGGTTGTAAGTATATCCAATTCAACGAAGAGGCATTTTTTTTACGAATCGAACTGGCGACCTTCAGATTACAAGCCCGATTCCCTAACCGCTCAGCCACCTGACTCCCAGATTCTGTATTGGACAACACGACACTGTAGATAGCTATAGGGCCTATAGGCTACCAACAATCAAGGATCAGAAGTGCATACTTGTAACAGTATTTCACCAACATTATTAACAAGCTTTAAATGCTAATCAAGCCAAGCTTCTACCTTCTGACCAGTGTTTTGTAAGTGTTTTCCTTGGTCGGCTTTAATTCTGACAACCTATCACGAGCCTTCGCCTTGACAGGTCTACCGGAGGGCCATTGCTGTTAACTGGCAGGTTTAACTGCCTCGGTGCAGTGCTCATTTAGCCTGGAGACACCACTCCCTCACCTTCCCTCTGTTCTTTCTTCTGATCCCCCCCCCCCCCCCCACCACCCCTCTTGCTCTCACGCACGTCTGAATTCTGAATAGTCTCAGCTGTCAGATCCCGAGCTCTTGCCTCATCGGTCAGGAGCTGAAGCGTCCAGCGCAGTGAGGATCGGTACAAGTTTACTTTCTGAGCAATGTCATGTTGACGCGGCCAGCATGTGGAGAACCACGATAATCTACTGCCACGTTATCTCTCTCACGAGCCAGCTAGTGCGGCCACAGGTGAACATGCCTCCGCTTGCACCGGGAAACTGCAGCTTGGAGTGCGTTCGGCAGGTACGTCCTCGTGAACCGTTCTTGGTCCGACTTTTCTTATAAATATTCATTGGCGTAGGCCTATCAGTAACTCAGTAAAAATGTAAAATAGTAAATCAGTAAAGAATGTAAAATCATATTTCTTATCCTTAATCTCCTACTTTCTCTATGGACTATTAATGCTTTGCTTTGGTTAAAAGCGGTTGTTAAATGATGAAATATAAAATGTAGTACAGTAGAATAGAATGATATGACATAGACTTGGCTATAATACCTCTACAGCTGTGGTTGCAAGTTTAGTTCCCAGAACTACTTTTCAAAGAACTAGAACGAACGTAAATGAGTGGCTTAAGTGATCAGTGACTTGTTTTTCCTACCCGAGGATCGGTAAGTGGCCTGTTTTACCAGAGTGAGAGCACGTGATTCTTGAGCTCTCCTGTTCTGCAGGTTCAGAAGCACGTTTATAAACGTACACATTGAGAGAGTAGACAACAGAAACAGCCCTAGGCTAAGAGAGAGAGAGAGAGGGGTGGGTGGGTGGGTGGGTGGGTGGGTGGAAAGAGGGAAAGGGAGAGAGCGTGCGGGGAAAAACAGCTGGATAATGTCCTTCAGGCATGTGTTGTGTGTTGATGTGTGTGTTGATGTATGTGTTGGTTCTGCAGGGGTTCTCAGGGTGTAAATATCGTGTTGGTGTGTGTGTTGATGTGTGTGTGTATTGGTTCTGCAGGGGTTCTCAGGGTGTGAGTATCGTGTTGGTGTGTGTGTTGATGTGTGTGTGTGTGTGTTGATGTGTGTGTGCGTTGGTTCTGCAGGGGTTCTCAGGGTGTGAGTATCGTGTGTGTGTGTGTGTTGACGTGTGTGTGTGTTGGTTCTGCAGGGGTTCTCAGGGTGTGAGTACTGCAGGATCAGCAGACAAGATGTGGAGATGAGTCTGGGGACGAGGTCTCTGGAGCAGTTTGGGAGTAAGTCTGGTCTCCTTGACACCATGGTTACACCATCACCATGGTTACATCATGGTTCAGTCGTTACACAATCTAATCACATTTAATTTCTGTAGCCCTGGTTACAAGAAATGTGCTTCATATGATCTATTACCCGACCTATAACCAACCTAAACCCTAACCCTAACCCTATAACCAACCTAAACCCTAACCCTAACCCTAAACCCTAACCCTAAACCCTAACCCTAAACCCTAACCCTAACCCTATAACCAACCTAAACCCTAACCCTAACCCCTAACCCTAAACCCTAACCCTAAACCCTAACCCTATAACCAACCTAAACCCTAACCCTAAACCCTAACCCTAACCCTATAACCAACCTAAACCCTAACCCTAACCCTAACCTAACCCTAACCCTATAACCAACCTAAACCCTAACCCTAACCCTATAACCAACCTAAACCCTAACCCTAACCCTATAACCAAACCTAACCCTAACCCTATAACCAACCTAAACCCTAACCCTAACCCTATAACCAACCCTAACCCTAACCCTATAACCAACCTAAACCCTAACCCTAACCCTAACCCTATAACCAACCTAAACCCTAACCCTATAACCAACCTAAACCCTAACCCTAACCCTATAACCAACCCTAACCCTAACCCTATAACCAACCTAACCCTAAACCCTAACCCTAACCCTAAACCCTAACCCTAAACCCTCAGATCAGCAGCTAGAACCAACCTAAACCCTCAGATCAGCAGCTAGAACCAACCTAAACCATCAGATCAGTACGTAGAACCTGGGGCGCCGCTAGACCCTTTAGAAAAGTTGTTTTAAAAAACTTTATTAGTCAGTGCATTCATTTTTTTTGATAATCCCGGAAAAAGATGCAGAATCCCAATTAAGCCTTGTTAAATCAACGCAGTTGAAAACACAAACTGATGTGTGCACATGTCCGCGTGCTCCTCTGTGCTTGATAATAGCCACTGCAGCGCGCACACTGCAGCGCGCACACTGCAGCGCGCACACTGCAGCGCGCACACTGCAGCGCGCACACTGCAGCGCGCACAAGCTCAAACATAATAACAACATAAGTCCAACATAATACATTGCTAAATGAATAAATGTAAATGTAACATGACCAGTGATCAACATACCTAACCCTAACCCTTCTTCCTACTGACCTGAAGATGATCAGTTGGGTGCAGAAGGGGTCCTGGGGAGGTAAAAAAAACAGTAACAAAGGATCATTATAGATCAAAAGTACAGGATATAAAGTAGCTCTTACCTACCTGGATACCTACCTGGATACCTACCTGGATGTTTTCCAAAGAGTGGGAATTTAGTCCATCTCTCAGCCTTTTCTGGGGACGATAAATCAGTTAATAAAAAATCACAATAGACTTGTGCCAGTGCAACTCCAGCCCAATATTGGGCTGAGACTTCTTCATAAAACTAACCCAACCCTTCCCTGTACACTAACCCTAACACTGTTCACATGTTAGCATATGTCTGTGTTGTTGTTGTAATTACTGAGGTCTATGTTGTTATAACTACTGAGGTCTATGTTGTTATAACTACTGAGGTCTAAGTTGTTATAACTACTGAGGTCTGTGTTGTTATAACTACTGAGGTCTGTGTTGTTGTTATAACTACTGAGGCCTCATTATTCCCAGCATGCATCACTGCATCTCATGACCTCGCTCTCCAGGTTGTGTCCCGTGGCCATGCAAGTCGTTGCTTGGTGACGAGGATGACGCGTGTCAGCATTACGTTGAGGCCCCGCGTGACTTGAGGGTCGACTTCCTGCCCGACCAGGACCCCAAACACGACACCATCATGGTCTCCTGGAGACCCAGCCCCTATGGTGAATACCTCACCTTCTCTCTCTCACACTCTTATCCAGCCCCTATGGCGATTACCTCAACTTCTCTCTCACACCTCACACGATAAGGGAGAGCATTCCAAAGCTTTGGCCCAACCACAGAAAAAGCCTGATCACCCTTTAATTTGTAGCGACATCGTGAAACATTTAAAAGTAAGTGATTTGAAGATCTGAGTGCCCTAGCAGGACGGTATGGCACAATGAAATCACAAATATACCATGGTGCACAGCCAGACAACGCCTTATAAACAAACATAAGGATCTTAAAATCAACTCTAAACTTAATTGGAAGCCAGTGAAGGGATGCCAAAACACGAGAAATATGATCCCTCTTTCTAGACCCAGTCAAAAGTCTTGCAGCAGCATTTCGAACAATTTGTAACCGAGATAGTGTAGAATGAGGAAGACCACAATAAAGAGAGTTGCAATAGTCTAATCGTGATGTTACAAATGTTTTCGTTCTGATTTTGATATCCAACTCTGCACCACTACAGCTCCATGTTGTGTGGTTGTGTCCTGGAGGGTGTCAGCCATGTTGAGTTGCTGTGTCCTGGAGGGTGCAGTGTGTCACTGTGTTGTTGTCCTGCAGGCATCTCCTTCCTGAGGGGCTTCCAGGTGCTGCTGCAGGTCCTGGGAGGAACCCACTCCTCCTGCCAGCTGCTGCTGCTTTCCAGCCGCACCTCCCTCTCCCCCTCCCATGCACACAGGGTACCCCCTCTCCCCCTCACTCCTGCTCCCTCCCCCTCTCTCCCCCTCCCATGCAAACAGGGTACCCCCTCTCCCCCTCCCTCCTGCTCCCTCCCCCTCTCTCCCCCTCCCATGCACACAGGGTACGCCCTCTTGACCTCCTGCTCCCTCCCTCCCCCTCCCTCCCTTCCTCCCACACACACAGGGTACCCTCTCTTTCACAATGTAATGGACTGGCTGGTTGGTGTGCAGGTGTTCAGGTGTAACCAGTTGTGTTGTGATGGCTGGTGTGCAGGTGTTCAGGTCCGACCCCTTCCCAAGGCTGGTTCTGGGGGCTCAGTACGTGGTGACAGTTCTGGCGCTGCCTGTGCCTGAACAGTGGGACCGATTTTACCAGAGCAAGACCTTCTCTACACGCTGTGAGACCACCTACACGTATATACATACACACCCATATACACACTCACACATATATACACACTCACATACACAACCTTCTAGAACACACAACCTTCTCATAGAACACATTTACAATGAGTGCTGAATTTTCATGTTTAATCAAAAAGAAAATGAGAGGACAGGTTACTACAGACTTACAGTATACTTATTCAGTGTATAGCTGAACATTTACTGGATGCAAAGCTGTCTAACAACAGACTGGTTGTTCCACAGCGTGCCCAGAGAAGATGGGTCTGGACCAGTGCAAGAGAGGTGAGGAACATGGCTATTGTCACAGCTGTTCTACTGGTGGTTTAGCATGTTGTACTGGTGCTGTAGCATGTTGTACTGGTGCTGTAGCATGTTGTACTGGTGGTGTAGCATGTTGTACTGGTGGTGTAGCATGTTGTACTGGTAGTCTAGCATGTTGTACTGGTGCTGTAGCATGTTGTACTGGTGGTGTAGCATGTTGTACTGGTGGTGTAGCATGTTGTACTGGTGGTCTAGCATGTTGTACTGGTGGTCTAGCATGTTGCACTGGTGCTGTAGCATGTTGTACTGGTGGTGAAGCATGTTGTACTGGTGGTTTAGCATGTTGTACTGGTGGTCTAGCATGTTATACTGGTGCTGTGGCATGTTATACTGGGTAATGTTCTCCTATTGTTCTTGTTCCAGACTGGTACCCCAGACACATTGAGGTGCTGCAACAGGGGTGTGATGTCATCGTGACCTTTAACCTCGCCCCTCCCAACCTGGACATCCACCACTACTTCTCCCTGTGCTACGGAGAAGGCCTGAACAGATACACTGCCATCATCCCTGTGAGATGATGCTGTGTGTGTGTTTGTGTGTGTGTGTTTGTATGTGTGGAATGTGTGTGTGTCTGTGTGGAACGTGTGTGTGTGTACCTGGTCAAAGTATACAGTTCAAGTATTCACAGCGCTTCGCTTTTTCGACATTTTGTCATTTTTTTATGTGCCCCTCTGATTAAACACTGCCCCCCCCAGTAAAATGTGTCTACAACCACCACTGCACAGGAGGTTCACTGTCTGATGTTGTTGTTGTGGCAGAGCCCCAGGAACAGGACTCACCACAGCTACCAGATCCAGGGCCTGCAGGGGGGACACAACTACACTTGCGAGGTCAGGGCGTGTTCTGCATGCTTGTGTGTACTTAGCATGTTTGTGTACCTGTGTGTATACTGTGTGTGTTCAGCATGTGTGTGTGTGTGTGTCATCTTCAACCTTCTCTGCCCACAGATAGCAGCAGATGAAGTGGACTCGGTCAGAAAGGCCTTCAGCATTGAGGTGCTGCACATTCAGACAGGTAAGGCACTGGCTGCTGGGACAGACTGCATCAGTGACGACAGAGGACTTATGATCTTAGAGGAGCTTAAGCAGCATTCACCTGTTTTAATAGTATATCTTTTGACATGCTGTTGAACCTCCCTCCTCCTCCTCCTCAACCTCCCTCCTCCTCATCCTCCCTCCTCCTCGTCCTCCTCCTAACCCCCCCTCCTTCTCACCCTCCCTCCTCCTCACCCTCCCTCCTCCTCTTCACCCTCCCTCCTCCTCCTCAGACCCCTCCTCCCTGGCAACTGCTTCAGGGTCTCCGGCCCTGCTGCTTCCTGTAGGCCTGGCTCTGTCGGCCATATTTGTAGGCCTGCTGTCAGTGCTGATCAGGAGACGATCTCGTCTGTGGATGAAGGCTCTGGACATGGCGAGGCCAGGTGTGTGTTTCACCACAGTGAGCTTTACAGATTTGAGCGTGCTCCAAGGTTTGGTGTTTTGTACAGATACGCTACTGTGTATGAGAAATGTCTGCTCTGATTGGTCTCACACATCCGTCCACATTCAAAATCTAAGATTTCCTCTGGAGTGTGTACCAAGCTGCCATTTTGAAGATTGAGTCAACCGCCTTTATAAGGTTGCATTGTAAACTGAAAACCAACATTGCCATGGTTACTTGTTCTGTTTTGCTTGTTGTTCAAGAGGTTCACCTGAACGTCTTCCTGTCATGTGACTCCAGACACCACACAGCAGCATCCTGACCGGAGTGGCTCACCAGAGGAAATTATATCACCAGAGGAAGTGACATCATTGACCGGCAGCAGGTCGACACCTCCTCGGCTTCTGATTTGCTACAGCAGCCGGGATGGCCCCGCCCACGTCAGGGCTGTCATGCACCTGGGAGCCTTCCTTCAGCAACACATGGCCACTCAGGTACAAGAGTCTGGGAGATTGTGTGTGTGAGTATTTTTTGGAGTGAGTGAGAGAGTGTGTGTGTTTGTTGGAGTGAGTGAGAGTGTGTTTGTACCCAGGAGAAAACGTTTCCAAAAGATTTGTGTTCTGATTGGTCATATTTACATTTACATTTAGTCAGACGTTCTTATCCAGACTTACAGTAAGTACAGGGCCATTCCCCGAGGCCAGTAGGGTGAAGTGCCTTGCCCAAGGACACAACGTCATTTGGCACAGCCGCAAACCTTCAGATTACCAGCCCGATTCCCTAACCGCTCTGACTCCCATATGCATCCTAATGGACCCAAATGTTGTGTGTATGGTGTGTGTTTGTGTATGGTGTGTTTATGTATGTATGTATGTATGTATGGTGTGTGTGTGTGTATGTATGGTGTGTGTCTGTGTATGTATGGTGTGTGTGCGTGCAGGTGTGTCTGGACCTGTGGGACTCCCTGAGCGTGTCGGAGGAGGGCAGGGTGGGATGGCTTAGCCGCCGGCTGCAGGAGAGCGACTACGTCCTGGTGCTGTGCTCCCGAGGGATGAAGATACACACACCCCTGTGGGAGGAAGGGGAGGAGAGCAGCTCCTCCTTAGCCGTGGCCCTGATTGCAGAGGAGCTGGGTCGCACCAGGGCCAAAGGGCAAGACCTGTCCAAGTACATGGCGGCCATGTTTGAGTACAGTACTGAGCGTGACGTGCCAGCAGCTCTGGGGCTGCTGAGTGCATACCGGCTGCCCCGCGACCTGCCGTTGGTCTTCTCCCGCCTGCACCGCCTTGCCCTGCACCGGCCTGGAGCCGCCCTGATGCTGCCCGGCCTGTCAGAAGAGGGCTATGCCTCGCTGCCCGCAGGGGCCGCCCTGAGGAACACCATCCTGGAGGCGGAGCTAGAGCGTAACCTCTTCCTGGAGGCGGGGCTAGAGCGTAACGTCTTCCTGGAGGTGGGGCTAGAGCAGCGGGCTGACAGAGGGGGCGGAGCTACAGCACTACATACAGAGACTGTGTGATTAACTAGCAACACACAGATATAGACTAGATCGATCTAGAGATGCTAGGCCTATTTAATTCCAGTCTCTACTCCAACAATGGCCCCAACTGCAGTGACAATTACTGTAATTCTACCATGTAGTGTTTGGAGACAGATAATCAGATACAGACTAGAGGGATATGCATCTATAGATACACAAATACAGACTTGATAGATCTGAATTTAATAGAGCTGTTTATACAGTGATGATTTATGAAGCCAGTAGGAGAGCAGGAAATAGAGCAGCCAATAGGAATGAAGTTTATAGAGCAGCCAATAGGAGAGAAGTTCAAGTTCAAGTCTTTTATTGTCAGGTACACAGAACAACACAAGGTTAGACTGGGCACTGAAATTCTTAAGACAAGACAACGCAAGCACCTGGCATAACATAACATATAAGTACACGGAACACAATTTACAGTGTATATAGAGCAGCCAATAGCAGTGAAGTGTATAGAGCAGCCAGTAGCAGTGAACTGTATAGAGCAGCCAATAGGGCAGCAGTATATATTTTCATGCGTAAACAAACCCACCTCACCTCAGAACAACAGTCCTCGTCCTGCTATTGTATGTCATGTATGTTATATTTGCCATGTATGCTGTATGTCATGTAATATGTGCCATGTATTTTGTGTATATAATATATGTTATATGTGCCATGTATGTTGTATGTCATGTATGTTGTATGTCATATATGTTGTATGTTATATGTATGTTGTATGTCATATATGTTGTATGTGTCATGTGTATACAGTGGCAATGTGTCATGTATTGTGAACATTGTATTCAAATAGTTTGTGAAGGTGCAGGGAAGAGCCAGTAAAACATGATGACAACCATATCTACCAAAAAAGGACTGGCATACATAACACAGTCAAATCAACCTGAATGTGAAAGTGATTGTATGTACATCATGTATATAGTGTATATATATGAACCACATTTACAGTTTATCCCAAATATTGTACTCATGCTGAGCTCTGTTGAAATCAAATCTTACACTGTGACTTTATATACATGCATAATTTAATATATGAAACAGATCAGGCACTTTGAGACCGATCAATATAAGCTCTGCAGATTCAAATCTCTGTGATGTGTAGGGTGATCGCAGAGCTATTTTTTAGCACGTATAACAACTGACCTGTTACCAAATCAAATCAAATTTATTTGTATAGCCCTTTTTACACGCAAGCATGTCACAGAGGGCTTCACATGCGCCCATAGAACTGCCCCTCAACCAACCTAAACCCTCAAGGAAGACAAGGAAAAACTCCCAGAAAAACTCCCACCGGGAGAAAAAATGGAAGAAACCTTGGGAGGAGCAATTCAGAGAGGGATCCCCTCCTCCAGAGACGGTTGGTAAGAGAGAAGGAGCAGAACACAAGCTAAACATAGTCATACAGTGTCAATGGGATTTGAAACACCAAAATCCATTGTTCGGCTTTATAGACGTTGGATGGGACCGGGAAACTCGCTGTTGGCCGTCATGGAGACTGGATTCCGGGTGACGACCTGGTTCAGCGTTGGCAGACCGACGACCAAGCAGGTCCTGACAGCTCAAACCCCCCACACCACAGGGAATGTGTGGGGGGGGGACAGAGAGGAGAGCAGGGATTAGAGAATGCCAGGAGCAGCTAACAGTTACAGTCAAAATAGAATGAGATCCCCACCGGTCAAGTGTGGACTAGTGCAGCAATTTAACAGAGCAAAAAGGGTATTTGATGCAGCCCCACACACCTAAACAACGACAGCCCCCCTCAGTTGGAACATGAAATCTGTTCCAGGGGAAAGAACTCTAAAGTAGGTTATACTTATACGAATAAGGATGAAAACAGCCAGTCCCCCGTTGTCTCCAACTAGTAATAAAAACTATAACAGTAACAATATACAGCAACGGAACTATAATAATAATAATACTAACAATATACAGTAACAGGTTTACTTTATTTGTAACATCTAGCTGGGCAATGTGAACATAAGCTATAATTAAAATTTAAAAGTTACATGTGATACACACATAGGCAAGCACACATCCCAGGTTTACATAGAAAGTACACACATACTTCCCTTTAACAATCATAGAATTGACTAAACAAGAACGTTTTTAATCTAGTTTTAAATGTCGAGACAGTATCAGCTTCCTTAATTGAGATGGGTAATTTGTTCCAAAGAAGAGGTGCTCTATATGAGAACGCCCTACCTCCAGCAGTTTTTTTCTTAACTTTGGGTATTACCAGATAGCCGGCATTTTGAGATCTTAGAGACCTTGCGGGGCAATAGGGTGCAAGGAGACCGGAGAGGTACAGTGGTGCCAATCCATGCAGAGATTTGTAAGTTAGTAGTAGAACTTTGAAATCAGCTCTGGCTTGGATAGGGAGCCAGTGTAAAGAGATAAGAGTCGATGTTATATGATCAAACTTTCTAGTTTTAGTCAATAGTCTAGCAGCAGCATTTTGCACCCGCTGTAAGTTTTTTAGGTAGGTAATTGGGAGGCCAGAGAACAACACATTGCAGTAGTCCAATCGGGACGTAACAAAAGCATGTATTAGTTTTTCAGCATCATCCTTTGAGAGGAATTTTCGTATTTTGGCAATATTACGTAGATGGAAAAATGCTGTTCTGGTGATTTGCTTAATATGGTACTCAAATGAAAGGTCTGGGTCCATTGTGACTCCCAGATTTTTTACCAGCTGGCTTTGAGATACTTTGACGCCGTCTAAGTCTAAGGTTAGATGGGATAAATTATTTCGGTGTTTTTTCGGACCAAAAATTTGAACCTCGGTTTTATCCGAATTAAGAAGAAGGAAATTTGCAGTCATCCAAGTATTCAACCCGGAAACACAGGTTTCCATAGCATGTGGAAATTCTCCCGGCTTTATAGACATGTATAGCTGAGTATCATCTGCATAGCAGTGAAAATCTACCCCAAAACTTCTAATTATGTTTCCTAAAGGCAACATATAGAGTGAAAATAACAGAGGGCCTAAAACTGAACCCTGTGGTACTCCGTATTTTACAATGGAGCTCCTGGATGAGCAACCATCATAGTGGACATATTGTGATCTATCAGATAGATACGATCTGAACCACTGAAGTGAAGTACCAGAAATCCCAACATAGTTCTCCATACGTTCCAGGAGAATCTCATGATCTACAGTGTCAAAAGCTGCACTTAGGTCTAGAAGAACAAGGACAGAGCTAAAGCCAGCGTCAGAGGCTAATAATAGATCATTGACTACCTTGGCTAATGCAGTTTCAGTGCTGTGGTGAAGACGAAATCCAGACTGGAGAGGTTCATAGAGCTGATTTGAGGAGAGGTGCTCAGTGAGCTGTTTTGCCACAGCTTTTTCCAAAATTTTGGAGAGAGATGGCAAATTTGAAATGGGCCTGTAATTGCTAAGACAACCTGGATCCAGGTTTGGTTTTTTAAGAAGGGGCTTGATAATAGCTTGTTTGAAATCGTCAGGGACTTGTCCAGTTACAAGAGATTCATTAATAATACTAAGCATGGGCGGTCCAATAATATGGAGAAGTTCCCTACAAAGTTTGGCAGGGAGGGGATCGAGAAGGCAGCTAGTGGGTTTCGAGGAATCTATCAGCTTGATGAATGCTTCCATAGAAATAGGGTTAAAGTGAGTGAGAGTCTCAACATGCAGAATGCTGGGTACAGAGGGAAAATCAGTGTTGATGGCCACTCCTCCAGGACTAGTCTGTAGTTTGTCCCTTATTGCATAGATTTTTTGGTCAAAGAAATCTAAGAAATCATTGGGAGAGAGATCTGAACTAACACAGAGTGTACTTTTCTTAGTGAGTTTTGCAACAGTATCAAATAGGAACTTAGTGTTGTGTTTGTTCTTACTAATCAACTTAGAGAAATATTCTGATCTGGACCTGATGAGGACTTGCTTGTACTCTATTTGGCTGTCCTTCCAGGCCAGGCGGAAAACCTCCAATTTAGTGGTACGCCACTTACGCTCTAATTTTCTAGTGGACCTCTTGAGAGTGCGGGTTTCCTCTGAATACCATGGAGCCAGTTTCTTGTCTATTCTTTTCCTTGGTTTGAGTGGAGCAACAGAATCTAGGGATTGCTGAAGAACCAAATTCAGATCCCTTGTTTTAGCATTTAATGATTTATTCGGGACATCAAGTGCTTCTAGTGCAGCGGGTAGAATACTAGCCAGTTCCAGAGCTGTATTTGGGGTTAAGCAGCGGCTAATAGAAATATTCTGGGTGCCTCCAAGGCTCTGGCAGAGATCCATTTTAAAGGTTACCAGGCAGTGGTCTGATAATATAGGATTGTGGGTATGAACAATGACATCACTAATCTTGATTCCCCGCGTGAGAACTAAATCCAATGTATGCGAGTGAAGATGGGTAGGTTTAGAAACCACCTGAGTGAGACCTGTGGAATCCATAAGAGCAGTAAAGGCCTTACTTAGAGGATCTTTTGGGTCATCGACATGAATGTTAAAATCACCCATAATTAAGATATTGTCAGTGTATGTCACAAGATCAGCACTAAAATCAGCAAATTCCTCAAGGAAGAGGGAGTATGGGCCAGGGGGCCGGTATAGAGTAACTATACAAAACGAAGGAGGGGGGGCAACAGTAGTAGAATTAGTCCTTTTTAAAGTAGTTGGTGGTTTCATACAAATTATCTCAAATGATTTAAAGGTATTGACAGATTTTAGGCTGAGGTTGAAGCTAGCTTTATATAACATAGCAACACCACCACCTTTCTTTGAAACACGAGGGATGTGTGAATACGCAAAATCAGGAGGCGAAGCTTCATTCAGGGGGAAATATTCATCAGGTTTTAGCCAGGTTTCGGTGAAACCAATCAGGTCCAGGCTGCAGTCAGACATCAGATCATTAATCAAAACGGCCTTTGTGGATAGAGATCTGATGTTTAGGAGCCCAACATTCCAGTATGGGTTTTTGGCAGCTTTAGACGTAGATAATACTTCTGAAAAGGTGGCACTGTTATCAGGAAACTGAGTTGGAAGAGCAACGGGTGAGCAAGGCTGAATATATATTAAATTGGTATAATTCCTAATAATTGAGGGCCGGAATTTGGAAAAAGGGCGGGGGGCCGACACCGTCTCAATGGGAAAAACAACATCAGCAACCACCCTGGCTACACTACAAGCTGAGCTATCGGGGCCCCAACAGCTCACAGCATGCCTATCAACATACCTATCAGACTCTCTAAGAGACTGTAGCCCGGCTTGTTCTAGTGAGTGTCAGGTCTGCTTTAGAATAGCTTCAATATTCCTAGACAAAAGAAAAGCACCTCTCCAGCTAGGATGGAGCCCGTCACTTTTCAACAAGCCAGGTTTGGCCCAGAAACGAGACCAATTATCTACAAATCCTAAACCCTGTTCTGAGCAAAAGCGAGCCAACCAGCGGTTGAGAGAGACAAGCCTGCTGTAGATCTCGTCAGTCCCCCTAGCAGGTAGTGGGCCAGAGACTATTACTCGATGCCGACTCATCTTTTGAGCAAGGTCACATGCCCGAGCAATATTAACCTTCGTGACCTCTGACTGCCTCAGCCTAACATCATTGGTGCCGACATGAATGACAATATTCTCATACCTATCATCAGTGCGTGCGCCATGTGCCTTAGCTTGGGCATTTGCCTTAGCCCTAGTGCTAGCCAGCACCCTAAGATTAGCTTCTATGTCGGTAGCTCTGGCCCCAGGTACACAGTAAACTGTCGCTGGTCCCTCCAATCTAATGTTACGAGTGATGGAGTCACCGATCACTAACGTCTGCGGAGTCCCACTCCCACCATGCTGCAAAGGTGAAACCGGTGGGGCTAAACTTGAGTCCTCACTCACGCTAGGACTCCCTGTCTGTGATGTTGCGCCAGTCGCATCTAAAGTTACTAGCATACGTTCTTCCTCAAGCGACTGAACGCGACTCTCTAATAGAGTCAACTTTTCGAACAAAATGACACATGTAGGACAATGTGAGTGGGTGTGAGACATTATAATTAACTTACGTTAATAGTTTATGCCAGCCAAGATAATTCGTCAGAACGTTGAATTGGCTAGTTCAACAGGAACAGTAGCGTCGAGCTCCAAGGAAAAAAGCCGTGCCGAGTAAACCTATAATTGAGACAGTAGATGTATAGATTACATCGGTAACGACACAATAAATGAATAAATGAAGTAATATATAAAATATAGCAATAAACAAGACAAAAAAGTTTGGGAAAAGTTTGGAGCAGCTCAGGTGCAGCGCGGTAGGTCGTCAGACAGGAAACAGTTCAACTTGCAAACGAACACCTTCACCTTTGTTACATTAAAAAGTATATTTTTGTTTGTATTTGGGAAACATAATAATGTGTTGGGTGTGTTGGATAAGTGACCATGCCTTATCTTCAATCAAGTAAAATAATAAAGCTACTAATTTAGAGGCACAATGTGTCTTGACATGTCTTGTTACCAGTGACGAGACAACCTCATTCAGCTGACGTCTCAGATTATAAATAGTGCAGTGCTTGGGATGTTTGTGCCTGTGATGAAGTGCTTGTGATGTTTGTGCCTGTGATGCAGTGCTTGTGATGTTTGTGCCTGTGATGCAGTGCTTGTGATGTTTGTGCCTGTGATGCAGTGCTTGGGATGTTTGTGCATGTGATGCAGTGCCTGTGATGCAGCTCTCGGTTGGTGTTGGTCTACATGTCTCAGACCACAATTTACATCCTCAAACTACTTGTTCATCCTCCACATCATGTAGTAATTTATGCATTTCATAAAAGAAATTAGGCCTACTCATTCTCATGAACAAATTGTCCATGCTTTTGAACATGCATCCAACTGTCTCTTGTTTCCTATATTATCAATTGCTTATGACGTGGAACTGAATACATGGCTCTCGTCTCCTTCCAATCTGTATCCTTCTTAGTCCCATCATCCATTCATGATCTTTATTTTGCATGAAGTAGGCCTACTCATGCTGCAACATGGTAATCTTTTAACCATATTTTTTTTTCGGAAACGCAAATCGCTCCTCCAAACAACTTCAACCGCACGTCCTTGGGTCCTGGACAACTGTAAAATTCCCACTTTGCACTAGCCCGTTTCTCAAGCTAATGGTAACACTAAAAACCCATAACTTGCACCCACACTAGGCTACTTTCATACAAACAGCCACACACTCACAAAAAGCGATTCCTTGCGTTATATAGATTTTACAGTTTATATATTTGTTTAAGACTTGTAAAGAAAGAGCCTTCCGCCTGGCACTAAAGCAGTCTTTCTCAACAAGTGTTCATGATAAAATCCTGTCTGTAGTAGTCAACCCGAAAATAAAATTCCGTAAGTCAAAACAAAAAACATTTTGATTGGCTTGCCAGAACGACTACGTTTCTCACCGGCTCCTCTCTTTCCGCTCTCGGTTCTCTCGTGAGCAGACGCACCAACGTGCAATCATGGTGCTCGACTTGGACCTGTTTCGGACCGACAAAGGCGGCGATCCTGAAGTGGTCAGAGAGACACAAAGAAAGAGATTCAAAGACGTGACGCTTGTGGATAAACTTATTGAAGCAGATACAGAATGGAGAAAATGTAAGTTCCACCATCAAGCTGGCTAACGTCCGGTGAAGCTAGCGTGTTAGCTAGCTGACATACCACCATTCATTGAATAAGAGTCCGCATGGTATGGAAGTTGTATCTGCCTAGCGACGTTAGCTTATGATGGCCACATGTGATGTGCTTAAAAATGACAACAACGTTATATCCTGATCGTATACCGGGGTGTTTCTGCCACTGGCCGTGAGCTTGGTAGTGACTTACCTAGCTAGCTAACCATCAACTACTGATCGGTATATTGTGAACAACCATACGGTACGTCATCCAATTCACAATCTGATGCAATCCCTTCCTGCCTTGTCGCTGTCAAACCTCGCCCCGTAGCGTCGTGGAGCCGTCTAAAAAAGGCAATATTGTCATCAAGTACACGACACTATAGTAAATCTACACCTGTATTTGTTTTTGAAGTTAGCATAGTGTCCGTTTCGCATCATTAGTATGAAGGTAAATTAATGAGAACGCATTGGGCTGTTTTCAAGATGCTGAGTGATCACTTTCCCCCCACCCCTTACATCTGCTCCCTCTCTCCACCCCCCCTCTCCCCCCCCCTCTCCCTCCCCCCCCTCCCCCCCCTCTCTCCCCCCCCCCCCCCCCTCCCTCTCTCCCTCTCTCCCTCCCCCCCTCCCTCTCTCCCTCCCCCAGGTCGCTTCACTGCAGACAACCTGAACAAGGCAAAAAACCTGTGCAGCAAAAGCATTGGAGAAAAGATGAAGGTAGGGCCTCCCCTCCCCTTAGTTTCTAGCATGCTGGCTCCTGGAACCCATCATCTCCCCACTGCAAGGGGAGCAGGAGTGTGTATGTGTATTAATACTGTGTATGTGTGTGTGCGTGCATGCCTCTATATATATGGGTGTGTATCTATATATATGTGTGTGTGTGTGAGAGTAGAAGAAGGAGCCAGTGGGGGAGGATGATGATTCTGTTCCTGAGGATGCCCAAAACCTGGAGGCCCTGAATGCTGAAACACTCTCAGTATGTACACACACATATATTAATACATATACGCATATACAGTGCCCTCCAAAAGTATTGGAACAGTGAGGCGAATTCCTTTATTTTTGCTGTAGACTGAAAACATTTGGGCTTGACATCAAACGATGAATGTGAAACCAGAGATCAACGTTTCAGCTTTTATTTCCAGGTATTTACATCAGGATCTGATGCACAAATTAGAAAATATCACCTTTTTGTTCGAACCCACCCATTTGTCACGTGAGCAAAAGTATTGGAACATGTGACTGACAGGTGTGTTTTGTTGCCCAGGTGTGTCCTATTACATACATTATTCAATCAATAAATACCACTGAATGTCTACACTCAGGTTCAGATTGGGTAAGATAGGTTTTGTCTATGCAGACTGTATTCAGAGGTGAAAACAACATGAAAACCAGAGCGCTGTCTTTGGGTGAAAAACAAGCAATTGTGAGTCTTAGAGAAGATGGAAAATCAATCAGAGCCATTGCAGAAACATTGGCCATAGCCAGTACAACCATTTGGAATGTCCTGAAGAAGAAGAAAACTACTGGTGTACTAAGTAACAGACGTCGAACAGGTAGACCAAGGAAAACATCAGCAGTTGATGACAGAAACATTGTGAGAGCTGTAAAGAAAGACCCTAAAACAACTGATAGTGAGATCAGCAACAACCTCCAGATGGCAGGAGTGAAGGTATCACTATCTAATGTTCGCAGAAGACTTCATGAACAAAAGTACAAGGGCTACACCAGTAGATGCAAACCACTCATTAGCAAGAAGAATAGGAAGGCCAGGCTGGAATTTGCCAAAAAGTACAGAGATGAACCTCAAAAATTCTGGGACAAAGTTTTATGGACTCATGAGACAAAGATTAACTTTTACCAAAGTGATGGAAAGGCTAAAGTTTGGAGATAGAAAGGAACTGCTCATGATCCCAAACACACAAGCTCATCTGTGAAACACGGTGGAGGTAATGTCATGGCTTGGGCTTGCATGGCTTCTTCTGGGACGGGCTCATTAATCTTCATTGAGGATGTAACACATGATGGCAGCAGCAAAATGAACTCGGAAGTCTACAGAAACATTTTGTCTGCCAATTTAAGGAAAGATGCAACCAAACTGATTGGCAGAGCCTTCATCATGCAGCAAGATAACGACCCAAAACACACTGCCAAAACAACAAAGGAGTTCATCAGGGGCAAGAAATGAAAGGTATTAGACTGGCCAAGTCAATCTCCAGACTTAAACCCTATAGAGCATGCATTTTACCTGCTTAAGAGGAGACTGAAGGGAGGAACCCCACAAAACAAACAACAACTGAAAGAGGCTGCAGTGAAAGCCTGGGAAAGCATCAAAAAGGAAGAATGCAAAAGTTTGGTGACGTCAATGGGTCACAGACTTGCTGCAGTTATTGAAAGCAAAGGATTTGCAACTAAATATTAAGTCTTATTCACTTAAATATGTTTTAAGTATATCTGTTCCAATACTTTTGATCACATGACAAATGGGTGGATTCAAACAAAATGTGATATTTTCTTAGTTGTGCATCAGATCCTGATGTAAATACCTGGAAATAAAAGCTGAAACGTTGATCTCTGGTTTCACATTCATCATTTGATGTCAAGCCCAAATGTTTTCAGTCTACAGCAAAAATAAAGGAATTGGCCTCACTGTTCCAATACTTTTGGAGGGCACTGTACACACATAGAAACATACACACTTACACCCCCCCCCCCCCCCCCCCAAGGCCCTGACCGTGTCCCAGATCAAGCGTGTGCGTGTGCTGGTGGACGAGGCTGTGCAGCGCAGCGACAGCGAGCGGGTGACGCTGGAGGCCGGGCGCTTTGAGTACCTGAGAGAGATCGGCAACCTGCTGCACCCCTCCGTACCCATCAGCAACGACGAGGTCTGACTGCTGCCTCACAGCCTCCCCTCACCCTCCTCCATCTCCTCTTCCTCTCACTCCCTCCTTCTCTTCCTCCCTCCTCTTCTCTTCCTCCCTCATCTTCTCCTCCTCCCTTCTCTTCTCTTCTCTTCCTCCCTCCTCTTCTCTTCCTCCCCCTCCCTCCTCTTCTCTTCCTCCCCCTCCCTCATCTCCTCTACCTCCCCCTCCCTCCCTCATCTTCTCTTCCTCCCTCGCCCACCTCCCTCCCTCATCTCCTCTTCCCTTCCTCCCCCTCCCTCATCTTATCTTCCTCCTGCTTCTCTTCCTCTTCTCCTATGCATGTGTGTGTGCTGGCCAGAGATGGTAGTACAAACATGAGTACAGACCAGTGTTTCCCACACATAGACTAATTTGTGGCGGTGCGCCACAGAATCAACACCGGCCGCCACACATTGCGTTTCGTAAAACTTTTTTTTTTATCGGTATTTAGGTTAAAACACGCAGCATATTCGTTCAGCTGCATTTCCTTTCCCCTGCTCTCCCTCCGTCTCTCTGTCACTCATGCGTCTTTCCCACATATGCACACAGTCACAACGTCAGCACACGTTAGCAACAATGCATACATATGCCGTTCTAGTAAGACCAACAGCTATATCAGCAAGCCTTCACCATTAGTGCCGTAGCTAAAAGTCGAGGAAAGTTGAGGCTACTTTTCGCTAGGTACCTTACTCACATTTACATTTAGTCATTTAGCAGACGCTCTTATCCCGAGCGACTTACAGTACTCGAAGTTTCCCCTTCGTTCTTTTGGTGAGAAGTCTCAAGAGCTAGCTACTTACTCGGCGTCATGGAGCCGACCAGTTAAATAGTTGTTTAGCACTAGCGTTGCTACATGCATAATGCAGAAATGATATGTTAGTTGTTGTTAATTTGTGAAGGTGTGAATCATTTTGGATTAATATTTAATGTACCAAATTATTAACAAATTAACTGTGTAACAAATTATTAACGAAGGAATTATTACGACCCCCCCCCCCTGACAACCCCCACCCCTCCCCGCCACAATTAGATTTCTAATCTGTGGGAAACACTGCAGACACTCATGTTTAAAAAGACTCTGGTAAAAGTTGAAGTACTGACTACACTTTATCACTGTGTGTGGGCTCTGACATATTACTTAGGAAAAAGTAGCCATTACAACTACTTGTTTTGGTGTCATGCTGGTAACTGCTGATCATATTGTATTAATACAGAAAGATACTATAGACACGCAGCGTATTTGCCAGGAATCCTTTTTGACGCAGATCATTTCAAACACCTCCCTCATATATGGCCATGGGTGATCAGTAATGTCTCTATTCTCAGTCATGTAGACATCACTAACTCAGTCTGCCGCATCCATAACGTACCCTTTTTTTCTCCAATAAATAAAGAAGCCTAAAACTGAGTAGAGTAAAGCAGAGCATAGTGTATAGAAAAGTCCTCATCAATGATGAAACATTCTTCTCGTTGCCCTCTGCCTTTTGTTGTGCATGAGAACCAGGCACACAATTACAAGAAATAATATTGATCATGCCACAAAATACAGATTAAAACAAAAGTAACAAGCCTGGCTTGAAAATGTAAGTTTAAAGTACAGATATTTGTGTAAAGAATGTAAGGAGTGAAAGTAAAAAGTTGTCAGAAAAATAAACAGTAAAGATGATACCAGAAAAATCTACTTAAATACAGTATTTCTTCCCATCTTGGGGGCTGGTGTGTGTGTGTGTGTGTGTGTATATATTAAAGTGTGTGTGTTTGGCAGGATGCAGATAACCGCGTGGAGAGGACGTGGGGGGATTGCTCCGTGCAGAAGAAGTACTCCCACGTGGACCTGGTGGTGATGATCGACGGGTACGAGGGGGAGAAGGGGGCCGTGGTGGCTGGCAGCAGGGGCTACTTCCTCAAGGTACACACACACACACACACACACACACAATGGATACACTGACACACATACACACTCATCCCCCCCCCCTCCCTGCAGGGCCCGCTGGTGTTCTTGGAGCAAGCTCTGATCAGCTACGCTCTGCGGGTGCTCTACAGCAAGCAGTACACGCCCCTCTACACACCCTTCTTCATGAGGAAGGAGGTCATGCAGGAGGTCGCCCAGCTCAGCCAGTTTGACGACGAACTCTACAAGGTAGGAGCCCTGACGACCCCGTAACTAGCCCCCGTAACTAGCCCTGTGACTAGCCCCGTAACTAGTGCCGTAACTAGCCCCGTGTCTCTACGACTGCTGATTAGTATACCTAACCTTTCCTCCCCCCAGGTGATAGTCCTGACTGCTGACTAGTATAACTAACCTTTCCTCCCCCTCCTCCCCCCAGGTGATAGGGAAGGGCAGTGAGAAGTCGGAGGACAGCAGCATCGATGAGAAGTACCTGATCGCCACATCGGAGCAGCCAATCGCAGCCTTCCTGCGAGATGAGTGGCTGAAGCCTGAGGATCTGCCAATCAGATATGCCGGCTTCTCCACCTGCTTCAGACAGGAAGTGGGCTCACATGGGCGTGACACCCGGGGGATTTTCAGAGTCCACCAGTTTGAGAAGGTGAGGAGGGGGAGGCTGTTATTAGTCATGGTACACACTGCTGATTAGAGGCCTTTGGACAAAAAATACAAAATTGTGAACATGTAACATTTCTATATACTGAACCTCTCCTTCCCCTCCCCAGATTGAGCAGTTTGTCTATGCGTCTCCTCATGATAACAAGTCGTGGGAGATGTTTGATGAGATGATTGGCACAGCGGAGGAGTTCTACCAGTCTCTGGGTATTCCCTACCGTATTGTCAACATCGTCTCTGGTACGCACACACACCGAACTCCCCCAACACTCCCCCAACACTCCCCCAACACTCCCCCAACACACACCCAACACACACCCTAAACTCACCCGAACACACACCCAACACACACCCTAAACTCACCCAACACACACCCAACACACACCCAAGGGAATCAGGCTATTAATCAGAAGATTGCCGGTTCGATTCCCAGCTGTGTCAAATGACGTTGTGTCCTTGGGCAAGGCACTTCACTCAACTTGCCTCTGGGGGAATGTCCCTGTACTTACTGTGTCGCTCTGGATAAGAGTGTCTGCTAAATGACTAAATGTAAATGTAATATTATCTAGGGTGTTAGGGTTAGGTGTTAGCCTCTCAAAGTGATTTCAAATGGATGGTCATTACCCAGATTCGAAAGAGCTTGATAACAACCCATTTATTTGAATTAGGTGTGCTGGAGTAGGGAAACGTCTAAAACATGCAGGACAGCGGCTCTCAAGGACCAGGATTGGAGAACCCTGCTCTAGAGGAATACTTAATATTTTTCCTAATTTCAGGAATAGCATCAGGTCATTAAGCCAGACTGACGCATTCGGTGGTCAAGGAGATTTCCACTCCAGCACTATCCTTCTACGAGCCACCAGAGAGACTAAAGCAAATGCCTTTCTCTTATTAGTTGACATAAAGACCTTAACCCTCACTTAGTAATACAGCAGAAATGGCTATTTCTGCATCCGGCCTCACAATTGTGTTAACTTTGGACAAAACATACGAGCCATGTGTGCTGAAGCAGACGTACTGCAGTCACACCTGTCATCAATGTCTGGATATATTGTGGACAGTTTTGCTTTGGTGTAATAAATTTGACAGTAGATACTGTATGTCATATTGTATATTAGTATATATCAGTCATATTATTTCTCAGTACATATTGTGAGTATGTGTTTTGTAATAGCATGTTGTCCATGTTGCAGGGGCATTGAACCACGCTGCCAGTAAGAAACTGGACCTGGAGGCCTGGTTCCCCGGCTCAGCGGCCTTCAGGGAGCTTGTCTCCTGCTCCAACTGCACCGACTACCAGGCCCGCCGCCTCCGCATCCGCTACGGCCAGACCAAGAAGATGATGGACAAGGTGGGGGGAGGGGGTTTGGTGTGTGTGTGTGTGATGGTATTCTCCTGTGTGATGGTATTCTCCTGTGTGTGTGTGTGTGTGTTTATTCACCTGTATACGTATTCAGCTGTGTGTGTATTCACCTGTGTGTGCGCAGGTAGACTTTGTGCACATGCTGAATGCCACCATGTGTGCAACCACGCGTGTGATGTGCGCCATTCTGGAGAACTACCAGACAGACGAGGGAGTCACCGTACCAGAAACACTCAGGGACTACATGCCCCCTGGTGAGACTCAGGCTAATATATGCTTCTGACACATGGGAACGCCCTCTCCTGGAGCCCTCGACGTGCACCTCCTGAAATTTCTAACCGTCGTAATTTCGGATAGTTACGGATACCCCCTTGACTGTGATTGGTCAGTTTTAAGAACCGCTTGCGTCAGGGGCGGGGTTGCCGTGATAAACAGGACGAACAGAATCCTTTGACCGCCATTGCTGTAACTTTTTACAATTCATATTTTCAGCTAAACTGTACACTCTACAAATGTGACGAGAAATGGGCAGTGTAATTGCTAAAAATTTGCGTATTTTATTAATGACACGGCTAATTAGTAAATTTGCTCCGACTTGATATCCTAGGTAAATAAACACTCGATGACGACTTCCACACAAAAACGGTTTCTCTCAGGTCGTCTTTGACAAAAAACCGTTGCGCCACCTACTCTTCTGGTGGTGAATTGTTTTCAGCACCCACAGCCTACGGAGAACCATAAACGCAGTCTATCCGTGCGTATCCGTGCGCCCGCCCATCTGTAAACGGAGACGCAGAAGCATATTTCGGCCTTCATCTAGACACTCACACACACACTCAGGGACTACATGCCCACTGGTGAAACTCTCATCTACACACACAGACACACACACACACAGACACACTCACACACACACACAGACACACACACACACACACACACTTCGCGTCGTGCCTAACAACTCCCCTTACCTGTTCTAAAATCAGCGTAAACCACGGACTCGCGGGGCTTATTGCTTTTCTAAAACTGTTACTACAAATATTTGATACGGTTTAATCAATAAAAACTATAGAAAAACAAAATAGTTTAATAATAAACCGTCATTCTTCCGCTACTACAAAGTATAGTTCCTACATAAATCGTTGCCACGCAACAGCCAGATGGACATCTTTGCCGTCTTTTTCAATTTGAAATATTCGATGCGCAGTAATATGGAATGTTAAAGAATGTTATGAGGACAACCTGTGAGGTTATGCTGGATTTTACAACGGCATGGAATGCGATATAGCCAATCACAATCGAGGATGGGAACAACCAGTTTTAGAACTACATGTTGACACACTCACACTCATATACATGTAGACACACTTACACTTATAAACAGGATGGGGTTGTTAAAACTACTCCCTCCTCTCCTCCTCCCCATCTCTTCTCCTGTCTCCTCCTCTCGTCTCCACCCCCTCTCTTCTCGTCTCCACCCCCTCCTCTCCTCCAGGTCTGAAAGAGTTGATTCCTTTCGTGAAGCCGGCTCCCATCGACCAGGAAGTGTCCCGGAAGCAGAAGAAGCAGCAGGAATCTGGAGGCAAGAAGAAGAAACAGGGGGGCGGGGCCCAGGGCCTGACCTCACAGGTGGAGAACATGTCCGTCAGCAGCTCCTAGGCTGCTGATTGGTCCCTTCACTGAAGTTAAGATTACAAATAATCTCTCCCTCTCCTGTTATCATTTCCTATCTCTCCTCCCCCTATCTCTCCTCAACATCTGAACTGGGACCCTCTCCCCCCAGCACCCCCCTCCCTCCATCGTGAAGGAACACACTTATGTTATTACCTTCATCATCATCATCATGTTGCTAGAGATCCTTGTAGAGAGGATGTCAGAACCATGTATGTACAACCTGTATGATCTCACTGTGTCAACAACAATGATAAATAAACACAAACATCAGTTAACAATATTCTGAGTGTTATTTCCCCATTGTGAGATCTTTATCAGCTAGGAGTAATAAGGAAGTGTCTCCTGGTTAAACATTACCTATTCCAGACTTTACCCAGGAGCCACATCCCCAGATCTCTTCTACAGTCACACAGGTACGTTTACGCTTCTGGTTCGGTTGTTTTGAACTGTTTGGAAACAGACTCTTACCAATAAAATACTGTTACTATGATCTGTACTTTCTTTATGAGCTATTTATGTGTAGTTTCGGATTAAAGCTTTTGCTAAATGAAGACTATGCAAGTTGATTTATCAACAGCTACCAAGTGACGAACAGGAAGGACAATCCTACCAGCTGGAACCGACAGGTGGGAGAAAGAGAGTGAGGGGGATGTGAGAGATAGAGATGGTGTGTGTATATAAATTTTTGAGTGTATGTGTGAGTGAGTTTGTGAGAGAGAGAGGGGTGTGTGTGTGTGTGTGTGTGTGTGTGTGTGTGTGTGTGTGTGTGTGTGTGTGTGTGTGAGAGATGGGGGGGGGGGGGGGGGGGGAGTGTTTGTGTATGTGTGAGAGAGAGGGGGGTGTTTGTGTTGTTCACTTCACTGCTCCGGTCTGTCTCCAACACCCTCAGGAACCTGGAAACAATCCCTTATCATTGCTGGATGTGTTACATTGATAAACAGATTAAAAAATGAAAACAGTTTTTATTTGGTGAAGTAGGGTTAGTAAAAAGTCTCAAAAGAAGGGAAATTGCAATGACCTCTAAACTATATCGATGCATTAACACATTGTATGCATTTTCTAGGTTCCAAGATGCAGGAGAAACGTATCCTATATCTGTCTATACACCCAGTCTTGTTTTATACGCCTCTGTACGATTAAAGAGACCTTAACAAAAAATATATACCTGGCGCAGGGTTGCTGAGGTTGTCGGTCTCCCTGGTGTGTTAAATTCAGTCTCGTCACATTAGCTAGCTACGTAGCTCTAACTTTCTTCTGTGCTAGCTGCACACTACAGTAGTCTAGCTAGTCTAGTTCACGTTCTAGTCTAGTTCGGCACACGATTGACATTCAAAGTTGAAATGCAGGTTGACAGTCACTCGCAAGCCATACAGTAAATGTGTAGTGGCCATAACCTAGCGAATGTTACTGGAAAAATGTATGAAGTGCGGTACTACAGCCTAGTTGACAAGATCATGCAACATTTAGTCAGCGTATCTGATTCCTTGCATCATGCTGTGTAAAATCTGTATTTTGATCGAGACAGGAGCACCTATCAATAATGATCGATATTGGCCGGGTTTCCCAGATTCGTTAAGAAGCTCTTAACGCTAAGATCTTAAGAACGTTCTAAGAGCGTTCGAGAGCATCCTTGGAACGTTCTTAAGACGCTCTTAGCGTTAAGAGCTTCTTAACGAATCTGGGAAACCCGGCCATTGTAAGTACATGAACCCAAGTCTGCACACTTGTCCATGACACCGTTTTACACAAACTACAACAGTGACCTTAGAGAACTACAACTCTGTATTAATTTTTCTAACACGCCCCCGAGCGTGGTGCACTGTGGGAAGGCCAGCGGTGCAGAGCGTTAAAAAACGCTGCAGTGTAAACGCATGACCGGGCCCCGAGGCAAGTAGGGTGAAGTGCCTTGCCCAAGGACCCAACGTCATTGCACAGCCGGGAATCGAACCGGCAACCTACTGATTAATAGCCCGATTCCTTAACCGCTCAACCATCTGACCCCATATTGTGTGAAACAAAAATATTTTCAGAATCAGAAAGGGATTTATTCGCCATGAAAGTTTGCACAGACAAGGAATTTGCTTTGGCAGGAAGGTGCATACAATAAAAATATAGGAATCTTAAATTTAGCTATATGGTCTAACTATACTAAGGATACATAAACTAGCAATACTAAGTGGAATACATTTAAAATATAAAATATAAGTTGCCATAAAATATAAGTTGCCAATTTACAGTATAAAATACAATATAAAATACAAATATTACACAAATTGTGAAGTAGTGCAAATGCAATTGTTTTAAGACATGAAGTCATTAAAGTCAGTGTGAACACTAGGCCTTGTTGAGGAGGCCAACAGCAGATGTTTAGTTCCCACTTGAGGTCCTGGGAGAGGATAGTGCCCAGGAAGCGGAAGGACTCCACAGTTCAAGTCTTTTTTATTTATTTATCAGGTACACAGAACAACACAACGTTAGACTGGGCACTGAAATTCTTAAGACAAGACCACGCAAGCACCTGGCATAACATAACATATAAGTACACAGAACACAATTTACATCAATGCTGAGCTTAAATAAGTGAAACTTCCTACATATACAGATAGCAATAAATATCAACTATACTAACCCTAATACTAAAACTTCCTAAATTACAGATAACAATAGATAGTACGTTATACTAACCCTAAATGCACAAGAAACCTGTTTCAACCCTATAACCTATTCTAACCTAAGTGGAGTACAATGGAGTACATTGGAGTACACAGTGTTGACTGGGGAGTCACACAGGTTGATGGGGGTGAGTGGGGCTGTGTTCTTCCTGAAGTCCACAACCATCTCCACTGTCTTGAGAGCATTGAGCTCTAGGTTGTTCTGGCTGCACCAGGTCACCAGGTTGTCTGCTTCCCACCTATAATCAGACTCGTCTCCACCAGAGGTGAGCCCCATGAGGGTGGTGTACAGCTGGAGGTGCAGCTGTTGGTGTATAGGGAGAAGAGCAGCGATATTGTGAAACCGTGGTATTTTTTCTCAAGGTTATACCGTCAAAATCTGATACCGGCCCATGCCTACTGTGTTGGTCTACTGTTCTAGACATCACTAAACACCATTAGTAGAGTTAGGGTTGTGGTGGTCATTTGAATTCGTTTTTCAAAATGACCATAATTCACCAGGTAAAACATTACTTTGTAGTTTTGTACTAATTATTGATGAGGCTGTGCTGGTTATAATAGCTGTTGTGCTGGTCTGTGCTTGTGTGGTGTGGTCCAGGCTCCTCAGAAGAGAGAAGATGAGTGACGTGTCTGATGAGGATAAGGAGATCTCCTTCTCTGTGAAGGTGACAACATCATGAGTCACTCTGCTCACAAGGAAACATTAGTAGAGATTCTGAGTTAATCCATGCAGCTATTTATCAGTGTGTGGTGTGCGTGTGTAGTTCCTAGGGCGTGTGGAGGTGTTACGACCGGATGGAATGCAGATCCTGACTGAGGCGTGGCACAGCCTGAAGGTGCCCTCTCTGGGACACACACAACTATACATACATGCACATATACACACACATATATATATACACACACACACAACTATACGTAGACACACATATACACACACATATATATATACACACACACAACTATACATAGACAAACACACACATATATACACACACACAACTATACCTACATACACAAACACACAAACCACAAACACGCACAACTATACATACACACACACACAAACATGATGGGAATATGCAAACCCTTTCCTTTTTAGACTCCAGAGAGAGATTCTACTGAGAAACTGCAGAAGAAGAGTAAGGTGTGTCTGTTCCTGTCTGGGAGCAGCATCGACATCCTGGAGCACAAGTCCAAGGTGAGGGGTGTGGCTAGATGGGAAACAGGTGTGGTCTTCTGCCTGAAGAGTGTGGCCAGCTGTGTGAAACCAGAAATAAAATCCAGAAATGATTATAACTTTCTTTCTCTGTCTTTCACCTTCTCTTCCTCTGATCTCTTCTTCCCCCTCTTCCCTCCCTCCATCCTTCCCTACCGCCATCTTTCCTTCCCCCCAGTTCATGCTGTACACATGCCCCCTCCTGTCTGTCTCCTTCTGTGGCGTCCTCCCTTCCTCCCCCAAAGTGTTGGGCTTTGTGGCCAGACACCCAGCAGCAGACTCCTACCACTGCTACCTTCTCCAGAGCAGCAAGTTTGTGAGTGTTGATCCCCAGCACTGTTCAGCTACTAGCTATAACATCTGCTCGCTGAGTTGGCTAACAGCTACAGTGTACAGGGAGAATTCTGCCCACGGATTAATTCAGTCTTGTGATGACCTCCCCCCCCAGACCCCCCTGCTGGTATCCATCATAGGAGATGCCTTCCTGGCCTCCCAGAGGGGGCAGAGCATACCGGGGGGGCAGGACATGGTTGTGGAGGCCCTAAGACACAAGGTGGGTCAAACCCTAACCCACCCTAACCTTCTCTGACCCTCCCTTACCTAACCTTCTCTGACCAGAACTCAAGGTTCTAGAACCAGAACACAAGGCTGGTCCTACAACCAGAGCGTGTGGTTCTAGAAGCAGAGCATGTGGTTCTAGAAGCAGAAGAGAGCAGAGGGAGCCTGGCATTGTGATCTGGTCAGGGAGGACAGCTCTCTACAGGAGAGAGGAAGGGGGCTGGTCAGGGAGGACAGCTCTCTACAGGAGAGAGGAAGAGGGCTGGTCAGGGAGGACAGCTCTCTACAGGAGAGAGGATGAGGGCTGGTCAGGGAGGACAGCTCTCTACAGGAGAGAGGATGAGGGCTGGTCAGGGAGGACAGCTCTCTACAGGAGAGAGGAAGGGGGCTGGTCAGGGAGGACAGCTCTCTACAGGAGAGAGGATGAGGGCTGGTCAGGGAGGACAGCTCTCTACAGGAGAGAGGATGAGGGCTGGTCAGGGAGGACAGCTCTCTACAGGAGAGAGGATGAGGGCTGGTCAGGGAGGACAGCTCTCTACAGGAGAGAGGAAGAGGGCTGGAAACTCTTGATGAAAGTAAGAGGGTTATGGCAGGGTTAGGAGAGGGTTATGGCAGGGTTAAGAGAGGGTTATGGCAGGGTTAGGAGAGGGTTATGGCAGGGTTAGGAGAGGGTCATGGCAGGGTTAGGAGAGGGTTATGGCAGGGTTAGGAGAGGGTTATGGCAGGGTTAGGAGAGGGTTATGGCAGGGTTAGTGAGGCACTTAGGAATGCTTGGCTGGACCTGATGTTAGTTTCCTCAAGGTTCACAATGACTCTTATTGAGAGACTTGTTGCTCTTGTTGGTTAATTATAACGGATTTAAACCTTTGTACTCGCTGTGAAATATTTTACTGTTGATAGTTCTTCTACTACAGGTACCCTCTTGCACTTTTTGGGTTTCATGTTATTTAATTGTACTTGCACTTCTTGAGTTTCATGTTGTTTAATTGTAACTTGTTTAACTGCATGCTCTTATGGTTCTTCCCTTTGGCACTTATTTGGTTTTTCACAATGTATGCTTCATGTTTTAGCTGCTTGCAATGTTTGGGGCTACCTCGTTGTAATGATCAGTGACCTATGCACTTTTGCAAAGCTCTCCCTTGGAAGTCGCTTTGGATAAAAGCGGCTGCTAAATGCATAAATGCAATCTAAAAGTAATGGGTTTGGAGAGGGTTGTGGCAGGGTTAGGAGAGGGTTGTGGCAGGGTTAGGAGAGGGTTGTGGCAGGGTTAGGAGAGGGTTGTGGCAGGGTTAGGAGAGGGTTGTGGCAGGGTTGTGGCAGGGTTAGGAGAGGGTTGTGGCAGGGTTAGGAGAGAGTTGTGGCAGGGTTAAGGCAGGGTTAGGAGAGGGTTAAGGCAGGGTTAGGAGAGGGTTGTGGCAGGGTTAAGGCAGTGTCATCCTCTTCTCCAGAACAAGGTCCTCCAGAGGGAGAACGCTGAGCTGAAGAAGAGACTGGCAGCACAAGCAGGAGAGGTGAGTCATACACACACACGCACACACTCATACACACACAAACACATACAAGTGATGTTGATCCTATCTTCTTGCACAGGCCCACTGAGGAAGACAATGATTCAAGGCAGAAGAAGATATAGTCATGTGACTGAATAAAGAGAATGTCATGAAAGATAAGTCTTGGTATCTTTTATTTACACTGACTGAACGTGTTAAACGTATCTGCCATGTGTTACTGATCACCAGGCCCAAACGGAATACGCGGGCGCAGAATTCAGACGAAAACCCGCGGATTTTCAAGTAGAACGCATTGGTCTGAGGCAAAATGTAAATACACTTTTCAACTCATATTACGTCTCTATCATTAAAACGTTAGCCAAAAATTCTGAGAATTGAAAAGGAAACACTTATCGACCCAAATTACAGCAAGAGACAGGGCCAGGGAGTTTTCAGCCGATCTTTATGAGGATGGATCAATACGTTTTTCCAAAGTCTGTTAACATTCAATCGACTTGCCTGGCTGCCAGCCCAACTTCTCCCCGCCCACAAAAAAAGTTGGGTCTGGAGGGTCTCATATTGGGAACAACTATATAAAACCAGGATCTGGGCGGACCAATGAAATTGCCAGGGCGGGCTTTATACGATGATGGACAGATGATCAACAGTAACGTAATCAACAACGTCACGAAAGAGCCCTTGGTTTGAATTTGTTTTCAACAGACAACATATTACGTTGCTCTGATTGGTTGTAGGTGTATCCAATTGAGCGAAGAGGTATTTGTTTTACGAGTTCGGTTGAAACACGCCCCATAGTCACAGCCCAACGGAGAGTTTTCAGACTCATATTCTGACTAGAATTATGAGTATGACAACGTCAGGCTAAATCGACCATGTTTGCCGTCAAACTGTTGTGGAACATCTTCGGTCGCTCCGATAACAGAACAGGAAGGCTAGCGAAAATCTGCAGATGTCCGCAGATTTTCAGTCTGAATAACCGCAGGAAATGTGAAAAAATCTGTGTATTACGTTTGGGCCTGCTGATCACTAGAGAATGTCCATCCATGAACAGATGTTGTATTATACATTGATCAATACAATAAACTAGCATAGAATATAAAAAGCAGCAGACATAGGAAGTAAAGAAGTACAAACACTTCATTACTGTACTAAAGTAGATTTTTCTGGTATCAGTACTTAACTTCCCTATTTATTTTTTGACATCTTTTTCTTATAGAAAGAAATATTTTTGATAAAAAGTTTCTGGAAAAAAAAGAAAGATGGAAAAAAAAAAAGTACAAGCTAATTTTTCTAAACGAACGTTTGCATCATTGATGAGTGCTTCATGATGACTACAATACCCTACTGTACTCAGTTGTACTATTGTGTTCTGCTTTCATCTACTCTGTTTGATGCTTCTCGGTTCTCCTCTCTTCTTTCACTGTCTGAACAAAAAAGTTTAGAAAGGTAGAAAAAATATATATTTTTTAAGAAATTGCAAGAACATTCCCCCCCCGAAATGTTTTCGAAAGGTTGAATAAAAATATTTTTGACAATGTTTCAACACATTTGCTATAAAGATTTAGAAAAAAAGTACGTTATGGATGAGTCAGAGGGAGTTAGCGATGTCTACATGGTTGTGAATAGAGACAATTCCCGATCGCCCATGGCCATATATGAGATGATATAAGATGTTCTAAATAGTCCACTTTAGACACGAAATAGTGTCTTTATGTATAAATGTATTAATATGATGTGAGGTCCAGTTACCAGCTAAAACAGGTAGTAATGTCTGCTTTTTACTTCAGAGCCCACACTTCTTTAACTTTAGTGAAAAAGTGAAGTCAGTCAGACTATGGTAAACATAGTCGAGGATGGAAGTACACATCGTAACAAGTGACGTAGGAGCTCACCGGAAGTAGAGGAATAAAGCGGAACAACAACAGACAGAACGGGAGTGAGTTTTCACAATACAAATTTCACTGGTTTATATAGAACTGCTACATTACATGGATATGTATACGGCAAGGGTAAGATCCCTGGTTTGTTTGAAAAGAACATGCGCATGTTGAGTTATGCTTTCTGACATTAGATAGCTAGCTTTCCAAGTTACTGTGCTGCTAAATCTTAACAGATTGGCTGAGTAATTGTGCTGACTCAGCTGGCTTGTATCAGTGACCTCGTGAACTTTACTTTAGCTAGTTTTGCCATTTTAATCAGCATGTTGCATTGGTCTTTCAGCATTCTGCGACTGAGCACGTGACGGTTTGTGTCCGCTCGACAGCAGGGTTAGATACCAGCTCGTGGCGTGCTGACTGATCACCCGCGAGACAGCGCGCAGACATGGGGACTCGCATGTCCCGTAGCGGCAGCGCCCTTCTGTTGCTACCAGAGAACGGGGTCACGGGCCGGGAGAGCGGGGACAAGGAAGATGACGACGACTCTCTAGACGGGCTGGACCGACAAGAGGACATCGCACAGTTCCCGTATGTGGAATTTACCGGCAGAGACAGCATCACCTGCCCGACGTGCCAGGGCACCGGGCGCATCCCGTCAGGTAGCTCGCGCTAATCCATGCGTTGATGCCATGGTGGTATAGACCAATTATCACCCTGCGCCACACAACTGTCAAGCAGGCTCAACTGCGCATGTGGGTTGCAAAAGACGAGCTTCTCCCCGTTCTATTACTCTTGGAGTGTCGTTCAGGTCATCATATATCTCTGGCCACTGGATTGCAGGGCTTGATATTAATTTTTTGAGGCTCTTGGCCTTTGGACAAATACATTTACGTTCACTTGTCTATGCACAAAAGTCACTTGACCCCGATACCCTTAAATAGCCTGTCCAAGTGATCGGGCAAAACTAGCCTGGCTAACGGAGGTCGCTTTCTCAGGCAAATGACGAATGAAACAGACAGGTTAAAGAAATCCGAGATTCTGGCTATCTTCACCAGACTCGTATCTACATTAGGTAGTCCTCCCTGACGTTTCTGGTGTAGAATGGAGTGAAATACAACATTGTGCACACTGCCAGTGAGCGAGTCTGACTGAGGCTAACGTCAAAACAGTGTAACTGGGATGTAGTCTCACTCAGATTGCCAGTTTAAACAAATCAGAAAAATAATCGGACCAGCTGACTAAAAGCAGAATTCCCATATCTCTTGAAAGCTGCCCTGCTCGACTTTTTAATGTAGAATTGACGGTAAAAGTGTAAAATTATGAACTTTGTGTCATGACGTGAAGACATGGTTGCCGCTCGACTATGCGGTCTGTACCGGGTGACATTCTCACTCAAATTTTAAGAATTTCGTGACCCAAATCAAAATTCTGATGCGACAGATCATTGGGTAATCGCTTTCTCTCCTATAGGCATGTCCTCCTCGACGCTTTTGGTCTTTTTAAATCTAACTATTTGTATTATCCTTGTGGTCCTTTTGCTATTTAAAATGCTATCCTTTCCCGGTTTTCTGCAGCCACAGTGCGCGCGCATCCCGATTGTTTACAAACAAATAATTGGTCTATACGTAGACCGTGAACATGACGGCGACGCTTGTTGGTTTTAACATGCACATGTGGTTGTCCTTCAGAGCAGGTAAACGAGCTGGTGGCGCTGATCCCGTACAGCGACCAAAGACTGCAGCCCCAGAGAACGTGAGTCCTCATCACTTCTGATCCGTTTATTGATCCCAGGGGAAACAAGATCACTCCTATTGATTGTCGTTATCACCATCTTGACAACCACTGTCTGTTATTGTTCATTGATTGAGTTGTTGATCCCATGCCTCCTGGCCCTCCACCTAGTGTACAGTCCATACACTACTGCACTGCACTACTGCACTGCACTGCACTGCACTACTGCACCGCACTACCGCACCGCACTACCGCACCACTGCACTACCGCACCACTGCATTACCGCACCACTGCAGCACTGCACTACTGCAGCACTGCACCACTGCAGCACTGCACCACTGCAGCACTGCACCACTGCAGCACTGCACTACTGCAGCACTACACTACTGCACTACACTACTGCACTACACTACACTACTGCACTGCAATACACTACTGCACTACACTACTGCACTACACTCACTCACATGCTGTGGAACCTAGTGTACAGTAGCTGATGGATGATGTTCAACTTCCTGGTCTGGAACAAAGAAGTTGAGAAGAAGTGGTGTGTCTCTACAGGAAGTTGTACGTAGTGCTATCAGCGGTGCTGTGCCTGCTAGCCTCCTTCCTGGTGGCATTCTTCCTCTTCCCTCGCTTTGTGCTGGTGGAGGATGATGGGATACGATCCGTGATCGTCAGGTTTGACCCTCCTAACATGAAGGTCATGATGAACATGACGGTGAGACTGTATAAATAACAACAATATTACCATTATTATGTGTTCATTTATACAGGGGATGGGTGTAGCTCAGTGGTAGAGCATGGGGATGGGTATAGCTCAGTGGTAGAACATGGGGATGGGTATAGCTCAGTGGTAGAGCATGGGGATGGGTATAGCTCAGTGGTGGAGGTAGGATGGGTGTAGTAGGTCAGTGGTAGAGCCTTTGAGTGCTGATGAAGAGGTGGCAGATTCAAGTGCCTCTTCCTTGGATGCAGCTCGGGTCTAAGACGGATTCGAGAGACCGCAGATAGTGCGGCTAGTGTGGTTTGTTATAATGTCTTAGATCTATTACTTTTATCAATTGTATTATTGATTTTGTTGATTTTATGTAAAGCACCTCGAGCTGCAATTCTTGTATGAAATGTGATATATAAATAAAGTGTTTCTTTCTTTCTTCCCGTCTTCCAGAGCTCACTGAACTTCAGTAACCCCAACTTCTTCACCGTGCTGGTGGACAGTGTGAGCTGCCAGGTGCTCTACATGAAGACTGTCATCGGAACTCAGCAGACAGACAACATCCTGAGCATCCAGCCACTCAGCCAGAGACAGGTATCCTCCTCACCCCTACCTCCCCAGCCCCCATCCAACCACTCAGCCAGAGACAGGTATCCTCCTCACCCCCCATCAAGCCACTCAGCCAGACACTTAGCCAGAGACAGGTTACCCTCTCACCCCTCCTCCCCCTCGGGTAACCAGGTGTTTCTGTGCTTGCAGGTGAACTTCACTGTCAGTGTGGAGATCAGTGGAAGTGCCTCGTACGTCTAGTAAGTCTGCTGTCCTCTCCTTCACACTGACCTGTCTAGGAGCTATACATCTACACTGACCTGTCTAGGAGGTATACATCTACACTGACCTGTCTAGGAGCTATACATCTACACTGACCTGTCTAGGAGCTATAAATCTATGCTAACATTTCCCCTCCCTCTCCAGTGCGTTTTGTACCATGGCCAGCATCAAGGTTCACAACATAGTGGTGTTCATGCAGTGAGTATCTCCCCCTCCTCCTGCTCCTGCTGTCTTGTTCCAATCAGATATCCTGTAAATCTGTATGTGTCTGCAGGACCACTGTGAAGACCTCTTACATGGTGAGGACATCCCAGAACACTCTGGAAGCGTACCGCTACATAGACTGTGGCTCCAACACAACCATACACCAGCTTTGACACACACCACCACACACCAGCCTGCCTGGGCTGGCTCGGACACAGACACACCAAAGACTACACACACTCCTCATCCCTCCTCAGATGAGAAGTGTAAGACTGCTCCATTAGCCCCTTCTCAAGTAGCTTTGCATCTGACTGTAACCGAGGGCAACCCATTGCTTGACCAATCAGTAGACAGGAACAGTGTTCTGCTGTTGATCCTGCTGCCCACGAGGCTAACTGACGTACAGATGGGCTGTTGCTGCTTGATCTGCACCTTAATACTTACAGTTGAAACATTAATGTGTTATTTATACAGCGTGAGGGGGGCTGTGGGGCCTCTTGACTCTCCTCAGGAGCACCTAGTATTGAAGCTGTCAGATGGAATACACACGACTACTGGTGGGGTGATGGAGCTAGGGGTTGAGAGAGGCAGGGGTTGATGGAGCTAAGTGGTAAGGGAGCTAGGGGACGAGGGAGGCAGGGGGTTAGAGAGGCAGGGGGTTAGAGAGGCAGAGGGTGAGGGAGCTAGGGGGTGAGGGAGCTAGGGGACGAGGGAGGCAGGGGGTGAGGGAGCTAGGGGGTGAGGGAGCTAGGGGATGAGGGAGGCAGGGGGTGAGGGAGCTAGGGGGTGAGGGAGGCAGGGGGTGAGGGAGGCAGGGGGTTAGAGAGGCAGGGGGTGAGGGAGCTAGGGGGTGAGGGAGGCAGGGGGTGAGGGAGGCAGGGGGTTAGAGAGGCAGGGGGTGAGGGAGCTAGGGCGTGAGGGAGGCAGGGGGTGAGGGAGCTAGGGGGTGAGGAAGCTAGGGGGTGAGGGAGCTAGGGGACGAGGGAGGCAGGGGGTGAGGGAGCTATGGGGTGAGGGAGCTATGGGGTGAGGGAGGCAGTGGATGAAGGGGCGGTAAGGGAGCTAGGAGGTGAGGGAGGCATGATGCTAGTGGTCAAGGGGTTCTTGTCTGAACAGCTTCCAGTTTCTTAATCATGGTGCTGCTTGTTTTGCCGCTTAATTCCTCCAGCCTCTCTCCTGCATGGCCACAGTTAGGCTGACTTGAACTTTAACAGTTGTTGTTGTAAGTGTTGAGAATTGAAGTGATTTCATTGGCCTTTGCTGAGTGAGGCAGGTATGTTACTGTCTGGATCTGGTCAGACAGGTCCTTCATGTTTTGGGGTGCTTAAGGATGCAGTGACACTGGTCTGGTCAGATCCTACAGAGGTCAGGAGGGCATGTTCTTCACAGGAAGAGGAAAGTGTTAATTCAAAGTGATGATTTTCAAAATCTTCTTTTAAAAAGGGCTTTGATTAGTATTTGATATTGTTGACTGCATCTTGCTTTTTTGAATAACATTTTGGGAAGAAAATTGTGCTTGACTATAAAATAAGGGACTTGTTAACTAATAAACATATTTAATACTTATATAACCAATTGTTGTTTTCATGTTGATGAGGATAATTTAAATAAAACAGCCATTTGATATTTGGTACCACAACTTTTATGTTTTAATCATCTTCTTTTGTACATACAAAGCTTTCTTTAAAAAATAGCATTTTACATATTCCTTTACAAATGTTTAACTCTTAGTTTTGTACACTTTTCTAGCTGCATGTAAGAAAAAAATATATTACTACAAGAATTGACCAATAACAAAAACAGACCACGATATATATGACCTGCCAAACAAGTAGTGTCTCCTTGGTGTCTAACATAAAACACTTATACAAATAATACAAATGCAGATACATGTGGCAAAATACAAAAATATAACTGATGAAAGCTTATTAATACAGGAGTCTAGGATCTGTCTGGTTCAGTGGGCCATAAGAGGTGGGCACCTGGTACGTGGTTAACCTGGTACGTGGTTAACCTGGTACGTGGTCAACATGGTACGTGGTCAACATGGTACGTGGTCAACCTGGTACGTGGTCAACCTGGTACGTGGTTAACCTGGTACGTGGTTAACCTGGTACGTGGTCAACCTGGCACGTGGTTAACCTGGCACGTGGTTAACCTGGTACGTGGTCAACCTGGTATGTGGTTAACATGGTACGTGGTTAACCTGGTACGTTGTTAACTTGGTTCTTTTGGAACAGGGTTAACATGGTTAACTTGGAATGTGGTTAACTTGGCACTTGGTTGACAGGGTAACAACGTGTTGCGTGAGAAATGGCTGAAATGCGTGAGTCTTGCAGTCTTGAGAGCCCCGTTCTTCAAGGACAGAAGCACTGTGATGTGTGATCTGTTATAATCACTGTGATGTGTGATCTGTTATAATCACTATGATGTGTGATCTGTTATAATCACTGTGATGTGTGATCTGTTATAATCACTGTGATGTGTGATCTGTTATAATCACTGTGATGTGTGATCTGTTATAATCACTGTGATGTGTGATCTGTTATAATCACTGCGATGTGTGATCTTTTATAATCACTGCGATGTGTGATCTGTTATAATCACTGCGATGTGTGATCTTTTATAATCACTGCGATGTGTGATCTGTTATAATGTTGGAGCTGCACACCTGGAATTGATATACTGTCATAAAGGGTTAGAGATAAAATTATTCAGGTTTGGTGATAGTTTGTCAGTTTAAAGATACAGGGTTTTGTGTCCTGGAGAAGGCATATATTCCAGATACAATTATCAAAACTGAAACCACTTGACCATCAAAACCCCCAGCATACCTTTCAACAGGCCTACACATAACCCTCTGTCATCACACATAACCCTCTGTCATCACACATAACCCTCTGTCATCACACATAACCCTCTGTCATCACACATAACCCTCTGTCATCACACATAACCCTCTGTCATCACACATAACCCTCTGTCATCACACACACACACAACCCTTTGTCATCACACACATAACCTTCTGTCATCTCACATGCACATACACCGTACACTTCCTGTCATACACACTCTACATGATGTTGAATGCTCAGCACATCCACTTAGACATCTGCCTGGACTCTACTGGACATAGGACCTGCTGCCACTAAGGCCACAACCCAGAGGCTCAGGTTCAATTCTGGATTCATCGGGTCATTATCTGTACATCCTCCCCTCTCTCTATCCCCGTTTCACTCTCTCTACAACTGTCTCTGTATAAATAAACACCTAACCCTAATCCTACAAATAAAAGCTGTTAGAGCTCAAACGAGAGTCAAAAACAAAATCTGGTTAAAATATCTCTGTATGCTGTTGTTTCATACAGGCAGTATCAGAGATAGTAACTCCTGCTGCTCCAGGTGAGCTAGGCTAGTAACTCCTGCTGCTCCAGGTGAGCTAGGCTAGTAACTGTTGCTCCAGGTGAGCTAGGCTAGTAACTCCTGCTGCTCCAGGTGAGCTAGGCTAGTAACTCCTGCTGCTCCAGGTGAGCTAGGCTAGTAACTCCTGCTGCTCCAGGTTAGCTAGGCTAGTAACTCCTGCTGCTCCAGGTGAGCTAGGCTTATAACTCCTGTTGCTCCAGGTGAGCTTGGCTAGTAACTCCTGCTGCTCCAGGTGAGCTAGGCTAGTATCTCCTGCTGCTCCAGGTGAGCTAGGCTAGTAACTCCTGCTGCTCCAGGTAAGCTAGGCTAGTAACTCCTGCTGCTCCAGGTGAGCTAGGCTAGTAACTCCTGCTGCTCCAGGTTAGCTAGGCTAATAACTCCTGTTGCTCCAGGTGAGCTTGGCTAGTAACTCCTGCTGCTCCAGGTGAGCTAGGCTAGTAACCCCTGCTGCTCCAGGTGAGCTAGGCTAGTAACTCCTGCTGCTCCAGGTGAGCTAGGCTAGTAACTCCTGCTGCTCCAGGTGAGCTAGGCTAGTAACTCCTGCTGCTCCAGGTGAGCTAGGCTAGTAACTCCTGCTGCTCCAGGTGAGCTAGAAGCTGGTCCTACAGGATGCCAAAGCTTCGGCCACTGAGGCACTTGAAATGTTACGACAACGACGGCATCAGTATAAACACATTACACAGGTGAGTCTTTGTGTGCGTATGGAGAATACACAGTTGGTGAGTGTGTGTAAAGATTGAGGAAGGAACGGTTTTGGTGGACAGAATGACAGGCTGGATGGTTTGTGGTCTCCATGGTGATCTCTGTGGTGGATGGTTTGTGGCCTCCATGGTGATTCCGATGGTCTAACGGCGTTGGTGGGAGCCCAACAGGACCTTGTTTATGAAGTTGACGATGGCGCCGGCCGGCTGCTCAGGGTCCAGCTCTGCAAACAGGTGACATACGTTCTCCGCTAGGCTGCCCGGCTTCCTGGCCACAAAGCCAAACACCCTGCACCGGGAAAGCACGTCAGAATGTGGGGTCTTTGTCAAGATGTTGCTGGTCTTAACAAAGCTGAATGGTCTTAACTATGCCTGGATGGTCTTAACTATGGCTGGATATAGCTATGGTGATGTAACTATGGCAATGTCTCTGAGCTGCCTGGAGTCACCATGAGAGGATGAGAGAGAGATATACTGGGAGGATGAGGTGAGTAGAGAAAGATCTACTGGGATCTATTTGGGAAGATTTTGCCTAGTTAAGCTAAATGTTGCCATGTATGGAATCTTTCATCTACATAAACACAGATATTTTAACACTTACTTAGAGGTGGTACTGTCAGAGTTAATCCATCTAAAGCAAATAGAGAGAGTCTCAGGACATAAACACACAGACAGAACACACAAACACACAGACAGAATACACAAACACACAGACAGAACACACAAACACACAGACAGAACACCCAAACACACAGACAGAATACACAAACACACAGACAGAACACACAAACACACAGACAGAACACCCAAACACACAGACAGAACACACAAACACAGACAGACAGAACACCCAAACACACAGACAGACAGAATACACAGGTGCTGAAGAACACACAAACACACAGGCCTGAGCAGTTGAACAGCAAGCAATTATGGTGATGATAAGGATGCTTTACAACTAAGATGTGTCACTAAGGTGTGTTACTAAGATGTAACTAAGGTGTGTTACTAAGGTGTTTTACTAAGATGTTACTAAGGTGTGTTACTAAGATGTTACTAAGGTGTGTTACTAAGATGTAACTAAAGTGTGTTACTGAGGTGTGTTACTAAGATGTAACTAAGGTGTGTTACTAAGATGTCACTTAGGTGTGTTACTAAGATGTCACTAAGGTGTGTTACTAAGATGTCACTAAGGTGTGTTACTAAGGTGTGTTACTAACATGTAACTAAGGTGTGTTCCTAAGATGTCACTTAGGTGTGTTACTAAGATGTCACTAAGGTGTGTTACTAAGATGTCACTAAGGTGTGTTACTAAGGTGTGTTACTAATATGTAACTAAGGTGTGTTCCTAAGATGTCACTTAGGTGTGTTACTAAGATGTCACTAAGGTGTGTTACTAAGATGTCACTAAGGTGTGTTACTAAGGTGTGTTACTAACATGTAACTAAGGTGTGTTCCTAAGATGTAACTAAGGTGTGTTACTAAGATGTCACTAAGGTGTGTTACTAAGGTGTGTTACTAAGATATCACTAAGGTGTGTTACTAAGGTGTGTTACTAACATGTAACTAAGGTGTGTTCCTAAGATGTAACTAAGGTGTGTTCCTAAGATGTCACTAAGGTGTGTTACTAAGATGTCACTAAGGTGTGTTACTAAGATGTCACTAAGGTGTGTTACTAAGGTGTGTTACTAAGATGTCACTAAGGTGTGTTACTAAGGTGTGTTACTAAGATGTCACTAAGGTTTGTTACTGAGATGTCACTATGGTGTGTTACTAAGATGTGTTACTAAGATATCACTAAGGTGTATTAATAAGATGTCACTAAGGTGTGTTACTAAGATGTAACTAAGGTGTGTTACTAAGGTGTGTTACTAAGGTGTGTTACTAAGATGTCACTAAGGTGTATTACTAAGATGTCATTAAGATGTGTTACTAAGATGTAACTAAAGTGTGTTACTAAGATGTAACTAAGGTGTGTTACTAAGGTTTGCTACTAAGATGTCACTAAGGTGTGTTACTAAGGTTTGTTACTAATATGTAACTAAGGTGTGTTCCTAAGATGTCACTTAGGTGTGTTACTAAGATGTAACTAAGGCGTGGTACTAAGGTGTGTTACTAAGATGTAACTAAGGCGTGTTACTAAGGTGTGTTACTAAGATGTCACTAAGGTGTGTTACTAAGATGTCACTAAGGTGTATTACTAAGATGTCATTAAGATGTGTTACTAAGATGTAACTAAAGTGTGTTACTAAGATGTAACTAAGGTGTGTTACTAAGGTTTGCTACTAAGATGTCACTAAGGTGTGTTACTAAGATTTGTTACTAAGGTGTGTTACTAAGATGTCACTAAGGTGTGTTACTAAGATGTAACTAAGGCGTGGTACTAAGGTGTGTTACTAAGATGTAACTAAGGCGTGTTACTAAGGTGTGTTACTAAGATGTCACTAAGGTGTGTTACTAAGATGTCACTAAGGTGTGTTACTAAGATGTAACTAAGGCGTGTTACTAAGGTGTGTTACTAAGATGTCACTAAGGTGTGTTACTAAGATGTCATTAAAGTGTGTTACTAAGATGTAACTAAGGTGTGTTCCTAAGATGTGTTACTAAGATGTAACTAAGGTGTGTTATTAAGATGTATCTAAGGTGTGTTACTAAGATGTAACTAAGGTGTGTTACTAAAGTGTGTTACTAAGATGTATCTAAGGTGTGTTACTAAGATGTAACTAAGGTGTGTGCTGCACATGCTCAGCCCTCACCTCCTGTCCTCTGGATCAACGGTGCTGAAGGTCACACTGCAAACAGGATAGTGTCTCCTGAAGAATACCCTACACACACACACACACACACACGGTACATCAGGACAGCATAAACGTTGCATGTTGTACAGTGTATATGGTAGGGTGTGTCTAGTGTAGGATAAATATGTATAACTTAGGATGTGCAAGGTAGGATGTACAGGTGTAGGGTAGGGTGGGATAGGTATGGGGTCAGATGGCTGAGCGGTTAGGAAATCGGGCAAACAATCAGAAGCTTGCCGGTTTAATTCCCGGCCGTGCCATATAACGTGGTCAAGGCACTTAACCCTACTTGCCCCGGGGGGAATGTCCCTGTACTTACTGTAAGTTGCTCTGGATAAGAGCGTCTGCTAAATGACTAAAACTTTATTTAGTGTGCAAGTGTATATGTACAGGTGTGTATGTACAGGTGTGTATGTACTATTGTATATGGTGTACAGGTGTGTATAATGTACAGCTGTCTAGGGTAGGTACCTGCGCTGGCTGTCTGTCAGAGTGATGCCTTGGGATGACACCTTGAAGTTGACGACTGTTGCCGCAGGACGCGGACTCCGCCCCAGTGTGGCACCGGTTGCCTTGGCAATGGCCTGGGGGCCGGTCAGCGACTCCGTCTCCACGGAACTCAAGTAGAGGACATTACAGGCTGGAAGGCAGGGGGCGGGGCCAGGAGCAACCAATCAGGTAAGAGAAGAAGAGCAGGAGGAACAGTGACATACAGAGAGATAGTAGGCCAGAGAGACAGACAGGCAGTAGGACAGAAAGGCAGACAAACTCACCAGCTCCCTGTCTGAGCAGGTCTGCAGCTGTGCTCATGTTGCTGGGGGGCTGCTCCACCTGCTCCCCCAGAGAGTCTGCAGCCACACACATAGGGGGGGATGAGAAAACATGGCAACGCACTAGAATATACCAGGAAGCCAGTCGTGACTCGTGTGACATGCAGTCTTAGACAATAAGTCTTTCTCACCACTTTTGGCAACAGACCATAAATGAGCTAAGAGCTAGCGCTAAGTATTTGCTCCTTAAAAAAACCTAAATATATCGTAAAACCATAGACAGTTGAGCTTTATGACCTTTATGTACTGTGAACCTACATATGTGAGTGAGTTTGTTTGAACGTGTGTGTGTGAGCATGCATATGTGTGTGTGAGCGTCTCCATGGTGACACCAGACTGCCTACCTTGGTCAGGGATTGTCAGGCAGCAGGGCAGAGAAATGGGGGTGATGGAGTGTTGGTACACCAGAGCTGACAGACTCCCTGGAGAAACAGACAGGGAGACATGCAGACAGACATACAGGCAGACAGAAAGACATTAATTTAATTATTATTAATTTTCTTGTTATGACTAAATAGCTCAGAATGCGGTGAGGGTACAGGTACAGGTGTTCGTGTCAGCAGGGTAGTTGGAGTACAGACTTTCAGGGTGAGGGTTAAGAGTTTGGGGTTGGGGTTACAGGTTAGGGTTGGGTCAGGGGTTGGGTCAGGGGTTGGAGTTTGGGGGTCTCACCAAAGTGAGGCTCGTTCTGACAGCCTTTAATCTTGACTCCTCTTGGCCCCGTCTCAACCAGGAAGTGCCTCACCAGCTGCTCCAGTGGGTCTGATACCACGAGGGTGTGTGCGTGTGTGTGTGTAAACACAAAGAACGTTCAGAGGTGTGTGTATGTGTTTGTGTGTGTGTATGTGTAATTGTGCTTTTGTGTGTGCTTGTGTGTGTACCCTTGCTGCTGTGGTTGAGGCCTGCTGGGGGCGTGGCCACCCTGAGGGCGAGGCCGTAGGCTCCCTGGAAGGAGCTGCTGTCTCTGATCAGGAACGAGCCTGGCTCTCGCTCCTTCAGCACCGCAATGGCTGGAGAGGAAGAGAGGAGAGGAGGTGAGGAGATGAGGCGTTTGTCTCCTGACCTCACATCCTGTCTCCTGACCTCACATCCTGTCTCCTGACCCTACATCCTGTGTGGGGTACAGAAGATATTGTTGTGTACGGCAGAGTGCTGACCCACCTTGGTCTCTGGAGATTCCAGGCTTGTACCAGAAGCGGGAACTGTCCTGGACGACCTTCACCCCTCCCCTGCTGAGCACCTCCCCCTCTGGAGGAATGTCAAGGGTGCCCACACCGCCCCCCACACCACCCCCCACACCACCCCCCACACCGCCCCCTACATCGCCCCCCACCGTGGGGCAGAAGGTCACATGGTGCTGCATGGGGGCGTGTCCGGAGCCGGGCTGGGTAGGCAGACGGCGCTTCTCTGGGAGAGGGGGCTGGGGGCCGGTGGGCTGGGGGCCGGTGGGCTGGGGGCCGGCGGGCTGGGGGCCGGCGGGCTGGGGGATAGCAGGCTGGGGGCCGGCGGGCTGGGGGATAGCAGGCTGGGGGCCGGCGGGCTGGGGGCCGGTGGGCTGGGGGCCGGTGGGCTGGGGACTGAGGATGCCAGCGTAGCCGGAGGAGCCATCAGGAGGGGGACAGTAGGGTTCAGGGTGAGGAGGGGGGCAGTAGGGTTCAGGGTGAGGAGGGGGACAGTAGGGTTCAGGGTGAGGAGGGGGGCAGTAGGGTTCAGGGCTGGCCAGCATTAGCCTTCGGCCCTGGGTAGCAAAGCCTGGAATGGGGGGGTCGGAGGAGGGAGGCAGGGGCTCGGAGGGGGTCTCTGGGGTCAGCTCTCTGTGAGGAGGGGGAGGAGAGGCTCCATTGGGCTGGGTGGGACTGGGCATGGTTGGGGAAGGTGGATGGGTCAGGGGCTGGGTCAGGGGCTGTATCTGGGGTTGAGGCTGGGGTTGGGGCTGGGTATGGGGCTGGGTATGGGGTTGGGTATGGAGTTGGGGCTGGGTCTGGGGCTGGATCTGGGTCTGGGGCCGGGTATGGGTTTGGGACTGGGGTTGGAGGTGGCTGGGCAGGTTGGGGGTGGCGTGAGTAGGGTCAGAGGTCAGGGTCGGGGTCTGAACAGGAGTAGACCAGTGGTTCCCAGCATGAGGGGGGGCTGGGGGTGTGTGTGAGGGTGGGGTGGGTGAGTGTGTGTGTGAAGGGGTGGGGGTTCTGGAGTGTGTGTCTGACCCATTGGGGTAAGCTCTGTCCTGTGATTGGCCAGACTCGTAGTCGCTGTTGATGTTGGTGGTTCTGAGGCTGAAACACAGAGAGATAATGATGTCACACTCAGTAGACAGGAAGTCAGAAGGCTAGCCGGTTAGCTGGGTTGAATGGGAAAGATGAGACTGATTAGCCTTGGTGCATTTTTTTTGTTGTATCAGAAGTAAGCTGATCCTGGACACCAACATGAGAACAGCTACGGCTAACTGAATGCATAATGGTGAATGGGATGATCAGATGTGGCTTTTGGTTGTTGTTCGGTTTCGTTAGATAAAACGATAACTCGTTTTTAGAAGTGTCAGCCTTTTTTTTCTTTTAAAGAGCGACAGTTAGCTAGTGTTAGCCAAGTTAGGGTGATGAGCAAGCCCAAAAGAAATTCGCCAGCGCAGAATTCTGACAAAAACCGCAGAATTTCGAATAGAATCAGTGACGTGCAGTCAGGGTAGGCAAGGTTGGCACTGCCTACCCTGCCAAAATTCAAACGTAATTTTTTTTATTAAATCATTTTATTTAATAAACTTGTATTTGTATTTTACTGATTATTCTTGTGATTTATATATGCAATATGTATGTAATTCCAATTGTTTAGACGTTACGATGACAAATGTAACAGTTACGCATAATCAAAGACAAAAAAATTGTGGAATAAGCAATGCTTTTACTGTCAATTCATAGTGGACGACAAGCGAAAAAAAGTGCAGAATGAATGGAGGTCTGTGGAGCTATACCCCTCAAAATCCACTTTTCTCAGGATATAATTTTTTGTCTAGTAATTTGAATTCTGAATAAGAAAGGGGAGGCAAAAAAAAATACACACCGCTGGGGGATAGATTTTTTAAAAGTCGCCTTTCTGTTCTAAAAAAGCCTTTTAAAATGTAATTGACGTCATACACATTGTACGGCCCAACATACTGCTTGACGGCAAGCTCTGGTTACTGCCACTTTTCTCTCGAGGCATCGACAACACAGCTGACAGGGGAGTCTCCCTCTCAATACACATGCTAGAAAGAGTTTTGGTTTGCTAATGTTGTTACTAATGTTGCTAATGCTCTGATATTCTGGTTCTGCTTCGGATGCCATCAAGCGGGATATCTGGTCGTAGTCAGTCCTTCACTAACCAATCAGCATTCGTTAGCAGAAAGCTAGCGTGTTATGGGCAACAATGACTTACCCTGTAAGAAATCGAAAGGACACAAGTACTCGTTCATTCAACTTTCGAACTGTAATCCATGTTGAACATGCAAAAACTACAATCAAATCTGAGATTTCTCAACAACAATCAGGTGAAAGAAACAAATGTAGCCGTTTAGCTTCATAGACTCCCACATTTTGCACTCGACCACGATCAATCCCAGTGGAACTGTGGTGGAACTGCAACAAAATTCGGTACAATGGGGCTTAATAGGGAGTGGGCAGGCTCTCCTTAAACAGGCTCTGCCACAACTCCTCTGTGCCTTTGCACGTAAAAATTACAGCAAGAGACAGGGCCAGGGAGTTTTCTGGCGATCTTTATGAGGATGGAGGAATCTTGCAATAGAATTATCCAAAAGATTGAATCTCTTTAAAGCTATTTTAACTTAATCCACAGATTTTCAGTCTGAAAAACTGCAGAAAATGTAAAAAGATTACGTTTTGGCTTTGTGATGAGTTACTGCTGGTCCCATGAAATCTAAATGGACACGTTGTGATGACATTGTTGCTTCATCCATGATATGTTAAACCTAGAAACAAACCCCTCCCCCTCCTCACATAACCCCTCCCCCTCCTCACATAACCCCTTCCCTTCCTGTGATATAGTGGTGAGGTCCCACCTGTCCAGTGTGCGTTGTGGACTGCTGGTGTGGACGGGAGTGGGCGGGCCGGAGAGGTCAGAGGGCGTGGAGCATGGCGGTTGGTGGGCGTCTCTCTGCAGCTGCCGCATGGAACTCTGGGATATGTGGTCCCGCCAGCCCACACTGTCTCCTGAAGTACACACCTCTGAGAGGGAGGAGAGAGGGCAAAGGAAGAGGAGAGTTTGTGTCTTGTATTTAGTGTGTGTGTGTGTCTCACCAGTGTGTGTGTGTCTCACCAGTGTGTGTGCAGGCTCCGGGAGGTGGCAGGGGGGAGGGGGTCTCTGACTGGCAGCCAGACCCATACCCCCTGCTCTCCGAGGGAGATGGCTGATAGGCTAAGCAGGAGCAGGGGGGGCGGGGCTGGTACCTCCCCTCCAGGCGGGCATGGCCGTGGGAGTGACTGCCCTCCGGATAGGCTGGGTGTCCCAAGGGCAGGGGGTCAAAGGTGAAGGCTGGGAGGTCATGAACTTGGGGCGTGTAGGAAGAGAGGGTGGCCCTACGGTGCCAGAAATCCGCCTCCCTTTCCCACTGTAGCTCCACCTCTCGCTCCCATTGGAGGGTCATGTCCCGGCCCCGCCTCTCCCAGTGTAGCTCCTCCCCCCGGCCCCGGCGCAGGCCTCCATCACGCTGCTGTAGCTCCGCCACCCGGTCCCAGTGGAACCCCTCCCCCCGGTCCAGACGCAGGCCGTGATAGGCCGGATCTTCCCGCCGCAAGCTGGGATAGGCTGAATCTTCCCGCCGAAGGCCGTAATAGGCTGAATCTTCCCGCCGCAAACCTTGACAAGCTGAATCTTCGCGCCGAAGGCCATGATAGGCTGAATCTTCCCACCGAAGGCCGTGATAGGCTGATTCTTCCCGCCGAAGGTCGTGATAGGCCGAATCTTCCCGCCGCAAACCGTGATAGGCTGAATCTTGGTGTCGCAGGCTGCAATCCCGGCAGATGCAGCCAGAGGGTGGGCCGTCCAGCAGCAGCTCTGGGTAGGGGCCGGGGGGAGGCTGGGGGGGGCAGTCCTGAGGGATGGCCTCCTGGGGGGGGGCAAGTGGGCGAGGGGGCGTGGACAAGGGGCAGGGCAGGAAGTGATGCGGGGTCTGGCGTCCCCACAGCAGGTCGGGAGGGGGCAGGACCTTGGCGGGGGGGTAGTGTTGACACAGGTCTAGGTGTGAGGGGGCGGGGCTGGTGGGGCCAGGGAGCAGGACTCCATTGAGTGTGAGCAGGGTGTGGTCACAGCGCTGGGAGCGGTAGTCGTGGCGACAGGAGCAGGACCGGCCCAACCCCCCGCCACCCCTCTCCAGCTCCGAGGGGGAGGAGTCACTGTCGTCCAAGATGGCTGTCTCCCTCTCCCCGCCTTGCCCCTCCATGCCCCCCAGCAGACGGTCTAGCTCCTCCCTCTCCTGACGCGTGGGAGGCGGAGGACCAATCGGCTCGTCCCGACGCTCGGATGGGCCACATGATTGGCTGGAGTGAACAGAGTGGGTGGAGTCAGAGCTGGTAGGGAGGAAGCGACTTGGCCGTTCGTTGCCGGAGCCTTCTTGGCTGCCATTAGTGGAGGCTTGGCCACGCCTCTTCTTGATCTGGGCATAGAGACTCCCATCCACAGGACCCCTGGTGTGGGCGATGTCTGAAGGACAAGGAAGGGTATCAGTTCAATTCCTTCTGATGTGTGTGTGTGTGTGTTACCCTCCAGACTGTCCTGGTAGTGTTGTGTGTGTGTGTTACTCTCCAGACTGTCCTGGTAGTGTTGTGTGTGTGTGTTACTCTCCAGACTGTCCTGGTAGTGTTGTGTGTGTGTGTGGGTGTTACCCTCCAGACTGTCCTGGTAGTGTTGTGTGTGTGTGTGTGTGTGTTACCCTCCAAGCTGTCCTAGTAGTGTTGTGTGTGTGTGTGTGTGTGTGTTACCCTCCAAGCTGTCCTGGTAGTGTTGTGTGTGTGTGTGTTACCCTCCAAGCTGTCCTGGTAGTGTTGTGTGTGTGTGTGTTACCCTCCAAGCTGTCCTGGTAGTGTTGTGTGTGTGGTGTTACCCTCCAAGCTGTCCTGGTAGCGTTGGTTGAAGTTCTCGTAGGAGTCCCAACGAACGACAGGGTCTGCAGTGTTGTAGTCCACTGTCACAGCTGGGTCATTCCTCATGTACTCCCGACCTGATGGAGGGGGAAAGGGGAAGGCAAATAGATCTGATTGGATGGAAAGTTCTCTCCAAAAGGAGTTGTGTAGATAAAAAAGGAAGTAGAAGATAAAACAGGAAGTAGAAGCAGGGAAACCTTTGATCTTCTCTGGCCCAGACGAGAAGACAAACTCTACGGTGGCGTCAGACGGAAATCGCTCATCTGAGGAGAGGAGGAGATGGGGGGAGGAGGAGAGGAGTGGAAAGGAGAGGGGAGGAGAGGAGGAGGGGAGGTAGAGTTTCATATTTGATAGTGATGATACTGTAACAGTGTAATAAAATGTGACTGCAGTGTGTAGAGCAGGTGTGTACAGCAGGTGTGTAGAGCAGGTGTGTACAGCAGGTGTGTACAGCAGGTGTGTACAGCAGGTGTGTAGAGCAGGTGTGTACAGCAGGTGTGTACAGCAGGTGTGTACAGCAGGTGTGTACAGCAGGTGTGTTCAGCAGGTGTGTAGAGCAGGTGTGTACAGCAGGTGTGTACAGCAGGTGTGTACAGCAGGTGTGTACAGCAGGTGTGTACAGCAGGTGTGTACAGCAGGTGTGTAGAGCAGGTGTGTTCAGCAGGTGTGTAGAGCAGGTGTGTAGAGCAGGTGTGTACAGCAGGTGTGTACAGCAGGTGTGTACAGCAGGTGTGTAGAGCAGGTGTGTAGAGCAGGTGTGTACAGCAGGTGTGTACAGCAGGTGTGTACAGCAGGTGTGTACAGCAGGTGTGTACAGCAGGTGTGTACAGCAGGTGTGTAGAGCAGGTGTGTTCAGCAGGTGTGTAGAGCAGGTGTGTAGAGCAGGTGTGTACAGCAGGTGTGTACAGCAGGTGTGTACAGCAGGTGTGTACAGCAGGTGTGTACAGCAGGTGTGTACAGAAGGTGTGTTAAGCAGGTGTGTACAGCAGGTGTGCAGGTACCTGAGCAGGCTAGGTCCAGCTCCCCCTTGCCAAACCATAGCTGGGCTCCGTGGATGGTGCAGGTGTGGAACTGCAGCCGGAACACCGGCTCCCTCTCGGCCCGCTGGGGCACGCGCTGGTAACATTTCACCTGCAGGGGGCGCCACAGGGAACAGGGGTCAGGGGTTAACAAGGAGCAGTGGTTAACAAGGAGCAGGGGTCAGGGGTTAACAGGGGTCAGGGGTTAACCGGGATCAGGGGTCAAGGGTTGTCGGGGGTTAACAGGGATCTGGGGTCAGGGATTAACAAGGAGCAGGGGTCAGAGAGCAGGGGTCAGAGGTTAACAGGGGTCAGGGGTCACTCACCATAATGTCACCCTTCAACAGCAGAGCTGGCTCAATGGTCACACACAACCTCCTTCCTCCCGAACCCTGTAGATCACTGGACACACACACACACAAGAGTGAGTGTGTGTGTGTGTGTATGTGAGTGATTGAGTGAGTGTGTGTGTGTGTGTGTGAGTGTGTGTGTATGTGAGTGAGTGTGAGTGTGTGTACTGACTAGATGCCAGAGGTGTAGACCAGCTGCATGGCCTGGTAGATCTTCATGAAGGGGAAGAATCCTGCAGAGAGAAGAGAAGCATGAGGACTAGGATCCCTAAACCCCCCCCCCCCCCCCTCTCTCTCTCTCTCTCTCTCTCTCTCTCTCTCTCTCTCCCCTCTCTCTCTCTGTCTCTCTCTGTCTCTCTCTCTCTGTCTCTCTCCGCCTCCCCCCCCCTCTCTCTCCCCCTTCCTCTCTCTCCCCTCCCCTCTCTCTCTCTTTCTCTCTCTCTCTCCCCCCTCACCTCTCTCTCTCTCCCCCCTCCCCTCTCTCTCTCTCTCTCTCTCTCTCTCTCTCTCTCTCTCTCTCTCTCTCTCTCTCCTTGTCTCTCTCTGTCCTTGTCTCGCTCTCTCTCTCGCCTTGTGTCTCTCTTTCCTTGTCTCTCTTTCTCTCTGTTTCTCTCTCCTTGTTTCTCTCTCTCTCTGTCTCTCTCTCTCCTTGTCCCTCTCTCCTTGTCTGTCTGTCTGTCTGTCTGTCTGTCTCTCTCTGTTTATCAATTCAATTCAAAATGGTTTATTGGCATGAATGTTCAGGTTGCACAATGTTGCCAGGGTGGTCCACAGTGAAGGTACAACATATGTAATTATAAACATATCATCAAACCTAATTCATATCATAAATCACAAAAAACTGTATAGAACAATATAATAAGTTACATATGAAAAAATAAATGGCAAGGGTATTATTATTATTATTATTATTGGTACAGTGTAGCATGCATACATACTGTGTAGCATGCATACATACAGTGTAGCATGCATACATACAGTGTAGCATGCATACATACTGTGTAGCATGCATACATACTGTGTAGCATGCATACATACTGTGTAGCATGCATACATACTGTGTAGCATGCATACATACTGTGTAGCATGCATACATACTGTGTAGCATGCATACATACTGTGTAGCATGCATACATACTGTGTAGCATGCATACATACTGTGTAGCATGCATACATACTGTGTAGCATGCATACATACTGTGTAGCATGCATACATACTGTGTAGCATGCATACATACTGTGTAGCATGCATACATACTGTGTAGCATGCATACATACTGTGTAGCATGCATACATACTGTGTAGCATGCATACATACAGTGTAGCATGCATACATACTGTGTAGCATGCATACATACAGTGTAGCATGCATACATACTGTGTAGCATGCATACATACTGTGTAGCATGCATACATACTGTGTAGCATGCATACATACTGTGTAGCATGCATACATACTGTGTAGCATGCATACATACTGTGTAGCATGCATACATACTGTGTAGCATGCATACATACTGTGTAGCATGCATACATACTGTGTAGCATGCATACATACTGTGTAGCATGCATACATACTGTGTAGCATGCATACATACTGTGTAGCATGCATACATACTGACACACTGTACATCTACATCTTTGGCACATGATGTTGTCTCTCTCTGTCTCTCTCTATATCTCTGTTTGTCTCTCTCTGTTTCTCTCTGTCTCTCTGTGTTTATGTCTCTCTGTCTCTCTTTGTTTGTCTCTCTGTCTCTCTGTGTCTCTGTCTATCTGTGTTTGTCTCTCTGTCTCTCTCTGTCTCTCTGTGCTTCTGTGTTTATGTCTCCCTGTCTCTCTTTGTTTGTCTCTCTGTGTCTCTCTGTGTCTCTCTGTCTCTCTGTGTCTCTCTGTCTCTCTGTGTCTCTCTGTCTCTCTGTGTTTGTCTCTCTGTCTCTCTCTGGATGTGGTTTGGGTAGGACATGCAGACACACCCACACACACACACACCTCTGTGTGCTTGGTAGCTGGGCAGGGTGGGGATGAGGACCTGGTGCAGGAACAGAGGACTGCTGTTCATCTTAATGGCTCCTGACAGCAGACCCCCAAAGTAGTAGATATACCTGGAGGAGGATATACTGTAGTACATACACTGTGTGTAGGGTATATCTACTATACTGAGGGGAGGTTCAACAAGAGGGTGTGTTTATTTGCTTTTCACCTATTCATATGAAATTAGGATTTGCAATACGTCTTGCCATTGGTCAGTGTAGTTGGTGTGTTCTGATTGGTCAGTGTAGTCTCACCTGTTCTGGGAGGGCTGGAGGGATGAAGAAATCTTGTCTTCACAGAACTTCCTCATGGCTAGAGTACTGAGGGCCTGGTCTGCACTGTTCACACACACACACACACACACACACACACACACACACACACACACACACACACACACACACACACACACACACACAGACACAGACACTATGTATAGATATATAAAGGCATTGGACTGCACAGCCCTACATTTACTCAGATCTACATCTACACATCTCTATTTCTTCAGTATATGCTGGATCCTGATTTGTATGTCTGTCTGTCATCCCAGGTAGGGTTAGTAGAGCTCTTTGGACCTAGAGGCTGGTCTTCTAGACAGAACCATTAGTAGAACTAGTTTAACAGAACCAGAACTAGTTTCCACAGTCCCACAGCCGGAGCCATTGACAGGGTGGAAACTGTGGAGCCATGATAGGGCCAGAGGAGTTGGCTGGCTGGACTTACCCTGCTGAGATCTTGCTGTAGTGCATGTAGGCAGCCATGATCACTCCTGTTTTACCCTTGTTACCCTGCCAGAGGGAGGGGGAAGGAGAGGGGGATAGAGGGAGAGAGAGGGAGAGAGAGAGAGAGAGAGAGAGAGAGAGAGAGGGAGAGAGAGAGAGGGAGAGAGATAGGGAGACATAAATACACAGAAGTGTGCCAGGGCAGGTCTCCCCTGAGGGAAGTGATGTATAAACCATCTGTTGTTCCAGTCTTTCTGTTTACCTCTGCTTTCCCTCCTCTCCTCCTCCCCTTCTCTTCCCCTCTCCTTCTCCCTTCCTCTCCCTTCCTCCTCTCTCCTTTCCTCCTCTTCCCCTCCTCTCTCTCCTCCTCCTCTCTCTCCTCCTCCTTAGGCATGGGCCGGTTACCGGTTTCAAGGTATACCGCGGTTTGAAAAAGTTTCAATACCTCTCTTATTTCCGTGATACTGTTGCTGAGGTATGAGCTGTTTTTCTGTCTTGTCAAAGACGGAACGTGCTGGAATCAGGGTTTACGCAGTGGAGAAAGCAACCCTCCGGTTGGCGAGTTTAGCACTGGTGAAATAAACTTTGAACAGTAGGCTACTTTTGGCATGCTACCGCCTAAGGCAAATAACACAGCTAATTAACTAGCTATCATCAGCTAGTTTCACGTTAGCCTACGTTATACTAGAACCATAGAAAAAAAAATACTGTTCTGGGGAAGAGCAGTAGTTCTCTCCAACTACAGACCCATTTCCAATCTTCCTTTCCTATCAAAGGTTTTGGAAAAAACTGTTGTTGAAGTTTCAGTCTGGTTTCCGCCCTGGCCATAGTAGAGAAACAGCCTTGGTCACCAACGACCTCCTTAAGGCAGCAGATACTGGTTCCCCATCTCGACATCCTCCTGGACCTAACAGCTGCTTTTGATACAGTAGATCACAACATCCTCCTCCATCGCCTGCAATAGACCATTGGACTCTCATGTTCACAACTGGTTTATCTCATACCTGACCGGCAGAACCGACTACGTCGCCCTGGGCAACGCCAAATCACACACCCACAACGTCACCTGCGGTGTTCATCAGGCAGGGCCCCAGCCTCCTCAGGACTCTGTGCTGGCCCCCAGCCTCCTCAGGCTCTGTGCTGGGCCCCAGCCTCCTCAGGGCTCTGTGCTGGCCCCCAGCCTCCTCAGGGCTCTGTGCTGGCCCCCAGCCTCCTCAGGGCTCTGTGCTGGGCCCCAGCCTCCTCAGGCTCTGTGCTGGGCCCCAGCCTCCTCAGGGCTCTGTGCTGGCCCCCAGCCTCCTCAGGGCTCTGTGCTGGCCCCCAGCCTCCTCAGGCTTTGTGCTGGCCCCCAGCCTCCTCAGGGCTCTGTGCTGGCCCCCAGCCTCCTCAGGGCTCTGTGCTGGCCCCCAGCCTCCTCAGGGCTCTGTGCTGGCCCCCAGCCTCCTCAGGCTCTGTGCTGGCCCCCAGCCTCCTCAGGGCTCTGTGCTGGCCCCCAGCCTCCTCAGGGCTCTGTGCTGGCCCCCAGCCTCCTCAGGGCTCTGTGCTGGCCCCCAGCCTCCTCAGGGCTCTGTGCTGGCCCCCAGCCTCCTCAGGGCTCTGTGCTGGCCCCCAGCCTCTTCTCCATCTACATGCTCCCCCTTGGCATTTAGCAGGCACAGAATATCATTCCATTGTTACGCTGATGACACACATCTTTACCTCAGGACATCCCCCACTTCTTCTGCTCTCCTGCCAACATCCACACTGACCACCTGCTGTTCAAACTATTTTATATGTTGCTTAAAAATGTAATATATTGTGTTCAAAAAAAATTTTTTGAGCTGTAAACGCAAACCGTTATGCCGTGAATCCGTGGTATTTTTTCTCAAGGTTATAATACCCTCAAAATCTGATACCGGCCCATGCCTATTCCCTCTCCTCTCCCCCCCCCCTCCTCCTTCCCTCCTCCTCTCCCTTCCTCCTCTGCTCTCGCTCCTACTCTCCACTATGTTTCCTTTAAACCTGTCCAGACTGGTAGCTGCCCCGGACCTTGCAGTGAAGGACCACCACTCTGTGGGAGTCTGAGGCCATCCAGCCCTCCATGGCCTTGCACATGGCACAGATCTTATCCAGGGGGGGTGCGTGCAGGTCAGGCCAGCCAAAGTCTCGCACCTGGGGGGGGATTTTTGTGTCACTATGGATAAAACCTGGATTAGACTGCAGACAGACGGGCAGGCAGGTGTGGGGGTGGGGAGGCAGGGAAGGTGGGGCAGGGGAGGTGGGGCAGGGGAGGTGGGGCAGGGAAGGTGGGGCAGGGGAGGTGGGGCAGGGGAGGTGGGGCAGGGCTACGGGTACCTTAGGGTAGAGGCGTGCGATGTCATGTCTCCTCTCAGACAGGTTGAGCAGCTGCAGATAACACAGACAAAATGATGACACACACACACACATACACACACACACACACACACATTCACACCTACAGACACACATTCACACACATACACACATATATATATATACACACATATACATAGCAAACACACACTCAGACGCATTAACCCTTACCCTACATTGTACAGTCTCTATTCTAGGGTCTAGGTCCCATGGTCTAGGTTCTGGGGTGTAAAATAGAAGGTAAAGGATTCTAGGTGGTGAGGTGTATGTTTTATGTATGTATGTTTTGTTCACCAGGAACTTGTCCTGGTGTTTGGACTTGAGCATGGCAGCGACCTCCTTCAGGTTGGCACGGTAACGCTGCTCTTCCAGCAGGGGGGGGAAGAACACAGAGATGATCCTCTCTGTGATGTAGGTCAGGTCAAAGTCATAGTGGCTCTCCATCACACGATCCATCACTCTGTCCACACTGAAGCTCCTGAAGGGAGAGTGGAGGGGGGAGGAGAAAAGGGGAGAAGACAGAGGGGGGAGGAGAGGAGAGGTTGAGGGGAGAGAGGAGGGGGGGAGGAGAGGGGAGAAGACAGAGGGGAGGAGAGGTTGAGGGGAGAGGAAAGAGGAAAGAGGAGGGGAAGGGGGAGGGGGAGAGAGGGGGGGGAGGAGAGGGGCGAAGACAGAGGGGGAGGGGAGGGGAGAGGAGAAGGGAAAGGGGAGAAGAGAGGAAGGTGAGAGGTAGAGTAGGGTGAGGGTGAGAGGTGGAGGAGGTTGAGGGTGAGAGGTGGAGGAGGGTGACAGGTGGAGGAGGGTGAGAGGTGGAGGAGGATGACAGGTGGAGGAGGGTGAGAGGTGGAGGAGGATGACAGGTGGAGGAGGGTGAGAGGTGGAGGAGGGTGGAGGAGGGTGAGAGGTGGAGGAGGATGACAGGTGGAGGAGGGTGAGAGGTGGAGGAGGGTGGAGGAGGGTGAGAGGTGGAGGAGGATGACAGGTGGAGGAGGGTGAGGGTGAGAGGTGGAGGAGGATAAGAGGTGGAGGTAGTGATGTTACCTGGGCAGCGTGCTCCTCTGCTTTGTGTAGGTCAGAGATTTGGTGGAGCCCTGAGGAGACAACACACAGTCAGAGGGGAGGGGAGAGAGGAGGAGAGAGGAGGGGAAGTGAGGAGGGGAGAGGAGGAGAGGTGGAGAGGAGACAGGAGGAGAGGAGACATGAGGAGAGAGGAGACATGAGAGAGGAGACATGAGGAGAGAGGAGACATGAGGAGAGAGGAGGAGACATGAGGAGAGAGGAGACATGAGGAGAGAGGAGGAGACATGAGGAGAGAGGAGACATGAGGAGAGAGGAGGAGACATGAGGAGAGAGGAGACATGAGGAGAGAGGAGACATGAGGAGAGAGGAGGAGACATGAGGAGAGAGGAGGAAACATGAGGAGAGAGGAGACATGAGGAGAGAGGAGGAGACATGAGGAGAGAGGAGACATGAGGAGAGAGGAGGAGACATGAGGAGAGAGGAGACATGAGGAGAGAGGAGGAGACATGAGGAGAGAGGAGGAGACATGAGGACAGAGGAGACATGAGGAGAGAGGAGACATGAGGAGAGAGGAGGAGACATGAGGAGAGAGGAGACATGAGGAGAGAGGAGGAGACATGAGGAGAGAGGAGGAGACATGAGGAGAGAGGAGACATGAGGAGAGAGGAGACATGAGGAGAGAGGAGAGATGAGGAGAGAGGAGGAGACATGAGGAGAGAGGAGACATGAGAAGAGAGGAGGAGACATGAGGAGAGAGGAGGAGACATGAGGAGAGAGGAGGAGACATGAGGAGAGAGGAGACATGAGGAGAGAGGAGGAGACATGAGGAGAGAGGAGGAGACATGAGGAGAGAGGAGGAGACATGAGGAGAGAGGAGACATGAGGAGAGAGGAGACATGAGGAGAGAGGAGGAGACATGAGGAGAGAGGAGGAGACATGAGGAGAGAGGAGACATGAGGAGAGAGGAGACATGAGGAGAGAGGAGACATGAGGAGAGAGGAGGAGACATGAGGAGAGAGGAGACATGAGGAGAGAGGAAGAGACATGAGGAGAGAGGAGACATGAGGAGAGAGGAGACATGAGGAGAGAGAGGAGACATGAGGAGAGAGGAGGAGACATGAGGAGAGGAGACATGAGGAGAGAGGAGGAGACATGAGGAGAGAGGAGACATGAGGAGAGAGGAGGAGACATGAGGAGAGAGGAGACATGAGGAGAGAGGAGACATGAGGAGAGAGGAGGAGACATGAGGAGAGAGGACACATGAGGCGAGAGGAGACATGAGGAGAGAGGAGGAGACATGAGGAGAGAGGAGGAGACATGAGGAGAGAGGAGACATGAGGACAGAGGAGACATGAGGAGAGAGGAGGAGACATGAGGAGAGAGGAGACATGAGGAGAGAGGAGACATGAGGAGAGAGGAGACATGAGGAGAGAGGAGGAGACATGAGGAGAGAGGAGACATGAGGAGAGAGGAGGAGACATGAGGAGAGAGGAGACATGAGGAGAGAGGAGGAGACATGAGGAGAGAGGAGGAGACATGAGGAGAGAGGAGGAGACATGAGGAGAGAGGAGACATGAGGAGAGAGGAGACATGAGGAGAGAGGAGGAGACATGAGGAGAGAGGAGGAGACATGAGGAGAGAGGAGACATGAGGAGAGAGGAGACATGAGGAGAGAGGAGACATGAGGAGAGAGGAGGAGACATGAGGAGAGAGGAGACATGAGGAGAGAGGAGACATGAGGAGAGAGGAGACATGAGGAGAGAGGAGATATGAGGAGAGAGGAGGAGACATGAGGAGAGAGGAGACATGAGGAGAGAGGAAGAGACATGAGGAGAGAGGAGACATGAGGAGAGAGGAGACATGAGGAGAGAGGAGACATGAGGAGAGAGGAGGAGACATGAGGAGAGGAGACATGAGGAGAGACGAGGAGACATGAGGAGAGAGGAGACATGAGGAGAGAGGAGGAGACATGAGGAGAGAGGAGACATGAGGAGAGAGGAGACATGAGAAGAGAGGAGGAGACATGAGGAGAGAGGAGACATGAGGCGAGAGGAGACATGAGGAGAGAGGAGGAGACATGAGGAGAGAGGAGGAGACATGAGGAGAGAGGAGACATGAGGAGAGAGGAGGAGACATGAGGAGAGAGGAGACATGAGGAGAGAGGAGACATGAGGAGAGAGGAGACATGAGGAGAGAGGAGGAGACATGAGGAGAGAGGAGACATGAGGAGAGAGGAGACATGAGGAGAGAGGAGGAGACATGAGGAGAGAGGAGGAGACATGAGGAGAGAGGAGACATGAGGAGAGAGGAGGAGACATGAGGAGAGAGGAGGAGACATGAGGAGAGAGGAGGAGACATGAGGAGAGAGGAGGAGACATGAGGAGAGAGGAGACATGAGGAGAGAGGAGGAGACATGAGGAGAGAGGAGGAAACATGAGGAGAGAGGAGGAGACATGAGGAGAGAGGAGACATGAGGAGAGAGGAGGAGACATGAGGAGAGAGGAGACATGAGGAGAGAGGAGACATGAGAGAGGAGACATGAGGAGGAGACATGAGGAGAGAGGAGACATGAGGAGAGAGTAGACATGAGGAGAGAGGAGGAGACATGAGGAGAGAGGAGACATGAGGAGAGAGGAGACATGAGGAGAGAGGAGGAGACATGAGGAGAGAGGAGACATGAGGAGAGAGGAGGAGACATGAGGAGAGAGGAGGAGACATGAGGAGGAGAGGAGACATGAGGACATGAGGAGAGAGGAGACATGAGGAGAGAGGAGACATGAGGAGAGAGGAGGAGACATGAGGAGAGAGGAGACATGAGGAGAGAGGAGGAGACATGAGGAGAGAGGAGGAGACATGAGGAGAGAGGAGACATGAGACATGAGGAGAGAGGAGACATGAGGAGAGAGGAGGAGACATGAGGAGAGAGGAGGAGACATGAGGAGAGAGGAGGAGACATGATGAGAGAGAGGAGACATGAGGAGAGAGAGGAGACATGAGGAGAGAGGAGACATGAGGAGAGAGGAGACATGAGAGGAGAGAGGAGACATGAGGAGAGAGGAGACATGAGACATGAGGAGAGAGGAGGAGACATGAGGAGAGGAGACATGAGGAGAGAGGAGGAGACATGAGGAGAGAGGAGACATGAGGAGAGAGGAGGAGACATGAGGAGAGAGGAGACATGAGGAGAGAGGAGGAGACATGAGGAGAGAGGAGGAGACATGAGGAGAGAGGAGACATGAGGAGAGAGGAGACATGAGGAGAGAGGAGACATGAGGAGAGAGGAGGAGACATGAGGAGAGAGGAGACATGAGGAGAGAGGAGACATGAGGAGAGAGGAGACATGAGGAGAGAGGAGGAGACATGAGGAGAGAGGAGGAGACATGAGGAGAGAGGAGACATGAGGAGAGAAGAGACATGAGGAGAGAGGAGGAGACATGAGGAGAGAGGAGACATGAGGAGAGAGGAGACATGAGGAGAGAGGAGACATGAGGAGAGAGGAGACATGAGGAGAGAGGAGGAGACATGAGGAGAGAGGAGGAGACATGAGGAGAGAGGAGGAGACATGAGGAGAGAGGAGACATGAGGAGAGAGGAGGAGACATGAGGAGAGAGGAGGAGACATGAGGAGAGAGGAGGAGACATGAGGAGAGAGGAGGAGAGGTGTTTGGCTCACCAGGTGCTGGATGTGTCTGGATGTAGCTGTGCCTTTACGCTGCTGTGGGGAACAACACAATATATATATGTATACAATATATATATATATATATATACATATATATATATATATATATATATATATATGAACTTTATTACAGGCTCAAGGCCCACATGGTAAAAAACAATACATACACACAATTCATTAGATAGAAATATACAAGGAAAGAAGGGCTAAAAAAGGCACTCTTGCCAGTGTTCCCAGATCTTAGAGGTGTACTTGACAGAGCTGCAGCCAGGGTCTGTCATCATGTCAATTATAACATTTGTAGAGCGGTCCAGCCGACTCATAAACTTCAAAGTGAGGTTCCTGAACAAGGCCATGAAGGGGGTTAGACCCATATTACAGAACAGTTCACTGGCTCTAGTACTCCTGGGTTTTTTCAGGCGTATGCTAAGTCGTTATAGGCTACTTTCAATTTAAGCAAGCTCTCCTTCTTGTAATTCACCCAGAGTGGAGCTGTATAGAGAGGGGTGCAGTAGGCTCTAAACAGATACATTTTAACATCAAGTGTACAGTGGTGGAATTTTCTACCCAGCATGTTAGCTTGGACATAGAGCACTCTCCTCTGTCTGAACATGTCAGCATCATCCTCCAATGTGTCTGTAATAATGTGCCATAAGTATTTGGTACTATTGGACACTCCCAGAGTTTGGCCAGAAAGATGAAAGGCAGGGAACTTAATGTCCATGTCATCCTTAGTTCTACAGACCATTACCACGCTCTTCTTGGCATTATATTTAACATCAAAATCGACCCCATAATCAGAACAGATATTAAGCAGCTGTTGAAACCCACTGCTACTAGGGAATAGTAAAGCTAGGTCGTATACATACATAAAGTGGTTGACCAGGGAATCACCTATCATACAACCAGTTCTGCATCCCCCAGCTGCCTGGAAAGGTTGTCCATATAGATATTAAGCAGGGCTGGGGATAATATACTGCCCTGCCGGACCCCGTTACCAACTGTAAAAGGGGTAGATAAGATGCTCCCCCATCTTACTCTCATGCTCTGGTTCGCATACCAGTAAGCTAGGATGCGTACTAAGCTACTGGGCACACCTCTAATCTTGAGCTTATTAAACATCTTACAGTTTTTCTCGATTGCTTTGGCTCAATTCTTGAAACAGAAATGACATTCTCAAAGCTCCACGTGCATTTAGCAAAATAGCCTATATGGTTCAGCACAACTACATAGATCACCTTCAAAAGGTCATATCTCACCCAAAACAGTTAACTCATGCTTCAAAACCAAATCATTTTCCCATATAAATAGTCAGTGCCCTCAAAATGAAAAGTTCCTTCTCGATTGCTTTGGCTCATCTCTCGAAAAAAAAAATAGAACATTCTCAAACCTTTAAATACATTTGCCAAAATAACCCAGATGGTTCAGCAAAACACCATGGAACACCTGCAAAGGGTCATCTCTTTCCTAAAACAGACAACTTATCAGTCAAAACTAAATCTTTCTCTCATACAAATAGTCAGTGCCCCCAAAATGAAAAGTCCCTTTGGCATTGTGTAAACACTGCAGGTCAAAATGTTTAGATGTTTTGTCAGTATGGCAGTGGACTTTAGAAATATCTCTCATGTGCACTGTGCTACAGTTACTGTAGTAGATGTTTTCTTTCCAGAATATAATGTGTCTCAATCTACATTTAAATTTATTCATTTAGCAGATGCTTTCATCCAAAGCGACTTCCAAGAGAGCTTTACAAGAGTGCATAGGTCACTGATCATACAGTAACAACGCGATAGCCCCAAACATTTCGGGTAGCCAAAACATGAAGCATACATTGTGAAAAACCCAAATACAGAAAGTGCCAAAGAGAAGAACCATAAGAGCATGTAGCCAAACAAGTTACAACTAAACAAAATGAACCTCAAAAGTGCAAGAGTGCACCTGTAGAAAAGCAAGCAACAATACTGTAATGTATGCTTCATGTTTTGGCTAACCACAATGTTTTTGTGGCTATCTCATTGTTTAGGATCATTGACCTATGCACTTTTGTAAAGCAGACAGCTTGGAAGTCGCTTTGGATAAAAGCGTCTGCTAAATGAATACATGTAAAATGTAAATGTGTATCAAACAGAAAAAAGATTACAGTAATTCAAGAGTAACCTACAAGGTTTCATATCACATATTGCACTTATACTGCCATGGAAATTGTTACTGTAATTGCCATACATCATGGTTACTGTTACAGGAAATGTGTACAGCACAATATACTTTCATACAATAAGCACATCAAAACTAACATTATGTATAACCTACACTAGTAGTATGAGTAACCACAGTAAGTTTCAGGCAAGTGACCCCCTCCTAGTCAGAGTTGCAGAGGGTGCATTTCATGGCAAGAAGGAAACACATACAGTAAGAAAGTAAAGCAAAGCTGGAGTTTCACTAGTTGTCGTCCTCACTGTCTGTCTGGCCACAGATTTCATTGACATCACATCTGATGTTCTCCCTTACGATGCAACAGGGGAAGAATTGTTGTTCATGCCGCAACAATCCCCTACACTGATCTGCTGTGACATCATCACAAGCAGCATCCATTGGCTGGAGCAGGGACCTCTGGTTTTGAGCCCGATGCTCATAAACCCTCCACCTCCATGCAGAAAAAACCTCCTGGATAGGTTTAAGGAATGGGGAGTTAGGTGATATGAGCACCATTAGCATTCTTTGATGGGCAGTGAATCCTGATGAGCGGGTGACGGTGGAAGCTTACATTGTCCCACACAATGACAAATGTAAGAAAGTGGTCTCATGTAGAGGGATAAGATCGGAGTGCAGGCAGTCCAAGGACACCAGGAGTGTCTGGGTATTGTATGGGCCAAGACTGGGAATGTGGGTGACTACACCATTCTCTGAAATGGCAGCACAAACAGTGATGTTTCCCCCGAGCTGGCCTGGGACAAGCTCTAAATATTTGATGGAAGGATTTACACTCCTGGATAGCTCCTGTCAGCTAACTAAACTTACTGTGTGATTGGTGATCGGATGTGTCCCCTTGTTTAGTAAAGTTATACTTGCACCTGACAATGACTGTAAGCAGATGATCCAAGAGATCCATATTACAGTATATACCATTATGTTTTTCATGGTATTATGTGCCTGAAAGATTTTGACAGTGGAGTGAACTATTGTGCAGGTGATGATGTACACAAGGAAATTATGCCAATATGTTTTGCAGAGAACAACCACTTGACTGAGAAATAACAGTCAGTTTAGACCAGCAAGATATTTTCAATTGATAGTTGGCCTAATTGAAGGCAATTATACCTAACCATTTCAAAGATGTGCAAAATCATTTGAAATGTGTGCAAACTGTAGGCAATTGCACTTGTCATTTACAAGGATGTGCTAATACAATTGCAATTTGATTAAAGGAATGAACAATTCCAATCTGTTGTGAACAAGTGCCCAGCGGTTTGGAGGTTTGCACGTGTTGTTTTGAGAATGTCATTTCTGTTTCGTGAAATGAGCCAAACCAATTGAGAAAAACTGTAAAGTGATGGAGGCGGTCAAATGCTTTGAATGCATCAATAAACCCTACAAGCATAGTAGAGCCCTGCCTTCTATATGTGTCTATTGCCTCTTTCAGAGCATAAATACATAGGTCGGTGCTTGGGCTTAAAGCCAAATTGATCAGTCAGTGGTGGTTATGTATTCACTTATCCTGTCAAGGATTAATCTTTCTAGCACTTTGGAGAGAATACTGGCAAGTGCTATGGGTCTATAGTTATCAATACTTTTTTAATCAATTTTACCAGCCTTGTCATTTGACATCACATCCTCCTGGAGAAGCCAGACACAGACTGACACATGGAGGGCAGAGGAGAGGAAGAGAGATAGATAGATAAGGAGATGTTCTCACCAGATCGGAGGAGGCAGGGATACATGTTGTGGTCACCTGGAACAGAAAGGCAACATTACATCTACACCTCTTAGGCCTGCCCTCTCCCTGCCCTCCTCTCTCTCTCTCTCTCTCTCTCTCTCTCTCTCTCTCTCTCCCTACTCCGTCTTTCTGTCTCTCTTTCTCTCTCTCTCTCTCTCTCTCTCCCTCTTTCTCTCCCTGCCCTGTCTCTTTTCATTTTGTTAGGCTTTATTGGCATGAAAGAACAAATGTTCATATTGCCTAAGCAACAGAGGAATTACTGAAATATGCTATTCTATATAATGAATATTTATACACACATACACACACACACATACACACACACACACACACATATACACAAACATATACACTCCCACATGTGTTGCACACTTGGACACACTGTCTTCCAGGCGTGCAGATGTTTTATACTTTTTATTTGTCTTCATACAGGGGTACATGCTAGTTCCTCAATCTGGCTACCTCTCTTCGCGCTCTCTCGGTCCTCCTCTCTCATTCCCGCGAGCACTTGCTCCCGCCCCGTTTTCCCGACAAGAAAGGACCCCTTATAGCTGCCTGAAGTGCCTGTCTGAACCTTAACAATTGCAACCCTATTTGTTTTACAAAACTATGATGATTGACATTATGAATGAACAAAACAAACTAAATTAACAAACACAGTCACAACAATGGTACATCAAAGTAGGGGGGGGGGGGGGGTCCCGTGCCGATTACCCCAATCTCACTGAGGGTCCCACACATGCACACACATAATAATTTGTATATGTTTAATTTACATTTACATTTATTCATTTAGCAGACACCTTTATCTAAAGTTACTTCCAAGAGAGTGCTTTACAAGTGCATAGGTCACTGATCATAACAACGAGGTAGCCGTTGGCTAAAATTGGAAGAGACGATCTGGCTGCTGAGGATTTCTTTTAGAAAAAATGCATTTGTGGATCAAAGCGCGTCAGGAAACTTCCAAAAATCCACACGAACGAATGCAAGGATTCACACCAACGAATGCAGGGATTTGTAACTTATGCAAACTAATGTAATAGGGTCATTTATTTGTGAATCGCGTTACAATTGTGAATCACGAAATACATTTGTGAATCGTGTTACGTTTGTTTGAATCGTGTTACGTTTGTTTGTTTGAATCGTGTTATGTTTGTATGAATCGTGTTACGTTTGTTTGGATCGTGTTAAATTTGTTTGAATCGTGTTGCGTTTGTTTGTTTGAATTATGAAACTAATCTAACTCCATAGGTTCGACTCCTGGTGAGAGGCCCGTATGCCTCTGACGGAGCTTGCAAGACCACGTCTGTTACATACAGGAGGGGCTGGTGTGTGCGTGTAGTAGTGTGTGTTGTGGTGTGTGTGTGTGTTGCCTACAGGAGGGGCTGGTGTGGTATGGAAGCAGAACTCCTTATCTGGATGTTTCATTGTGCTCTTCAGGAAGTGACACAAGCCTTGAGGGGTGTGTCTTCCCTGTTTGTGATCAAAATACTATCTTTGAACTAGGGAGAGAGGAGTACAGAGGAGGGAAGAGATTTGGAGGGAGGAGAAGAGATGGACGGAAGAAAGAGAGGAAGGAGAAAAGAGAGGAAAGAGGAGAGTTGGAGGGAGGAGAGATGGAGGGAGGAGAGATGGAGGGGTTTGTTTTCGGTCTCATGATGTGAGCCAACAGCAACACAGCAGACAGGAAGCAGGAAAAACATGATATGACAGGATATGACACGGCACACAGGATGTAGAGGAACAGTGCAAACATCAAACTATTCCTGAACAACCACAACATGGAAATAACTAGGAACCCCCCTCCTCTCCTTTTCCTCTCTCTTTCCCCTCTCTCTTTCTTTCTATACCCAACCCTAACAGTAACAGTTCTATACCTCCTCCTCTCCTCTCCAAAATGTTTCCATGATTGTCTTTTTGTTTCCATCAGCCTTTCTCTCTCTCTGTCTCTCTTATCTCTCTCTCTCTCTCTCTCTCTCTCTCTCTCTCTCTCTCTCTCTCTCTCTCTCTCTCTCTCTCTCTCTCTCTCTCTCTCTCTCTTATTCTCTCTCTCTCTCTTTCTCTTCTATACCTCCCTTCCCCCTTTACTTATTTTCCTTATTTTCCCGCCAATCCAGTGTATGAGTGTGTGAGTTTGTAAGGGGCCTGCAGCAGGGGAAATTTACTCCCGAACAAACACAGTAGATTCCATGTCCCGGGCCAACCCTTACACACACCAGCCATATACACACACACCACCCTTACACACACACCTCCACCCTTACACACACACCTCCTACTGTCCTCCACCCCTCTTTCTCCATGGACCCCTCCTGTCTCTCACTCCCTCTCTCTCTCTCTCTCTCTCTCTCTCTCTCTCTCTCTCTCTCTCTCTCTCTCTCTCTCTCTCTCTCTCTCTCTCTTCCTCCACCCATTCTCTCGCTCTCTCTGTGTCCCTAGAACCTAATCCCAAAACCTAAATCCTGGAATCTGACACTTGCCAGACCAGACCAGGCTATCCCAGACTATACCAGACCAGGCAAGACTAGCCCAGACAAAACCAGGCCAGACCAAACTATACCAGACTATACTAGACCAGGACTACAGCTAGTAGAGACAGAGAGACATTTCTCTGGCATCTCTTCTGACTGTATGACACAGTAAACAGTAACCGCACCAACACACACACACACAAACACACACACAAACATAAACACACATATATACACACACACATAAACACATACACATAAACAAACACAGGAATTCACCCACAGTCTCCCTTCTCCAAATCAAACAGAGATTTTGGACAAAAATAAACACAAGTAAACAAACATCATTAGCATCACTGAAACCCTCCCCTCTGCAATCCCCCTCCCTCCTAACCCACTCCCTCTTCTCCTTTCCTCTCCCACCCCTCTCCCCCCTCCTCTCCCCCCACCCCCCCACTTCCCTCCCCCCTCCCTGTTCTCCTCCCTTCTCCCTCCCTCCCTCCCTCCCTATACCTCCTAACCCTGTCCCTCCCTACCTCCTTACCCTGTCCTCCCCTCCCTCCTCTCCTCCCTCCCCCCACCTCCGAACCCCGTTCCTCCCCCTACCTCCTCCACTCCCTCCTCTCTATTCCGCCCTTCCTTCTCTCTCCCCCTTCGTCCACTCCCTCCCAGCAGACCATATTTTCCAGCTCTAGATAAGGAGGGACTGTTCTCTCTGAGCAGAGCAGGGGCAGACACACTTAAATAAAACAGCCAGTGTTTTGGCTGTTGTGTGCGTGCGTATGTGTGTGTGTGTCTTACCTTAGCTTCACATTTTCTGTGGGTGGCTGTTTTACACACTGAGAAGAAAAAGAGAGAAGGAAGGAGGAGAGGGTAAGGAAAGGGTTCATTAAAAAACATTTGCTGATGTAAGACAATGGTAGAGGGAGAGAGAGTCAGAGAGGGAGGGAGGGAGACAGAGAGAGAGACAATTATAGAGGGATATAGAGAGACAGAGAGGGAGACAGAGAGAGACAGAGAGAGGGACAGAGAGGGAGACAGAAAGACAGAGAGACAGAGAGAGAGAGACAGAGAGAGAGAGACAGAGAGGGAGACAGAGAGACAGAAAGGGAGAGAGAGAGAGAGAGACAGAACGGGAGATGGAGAGGTAGACAGAGAGAGAGAGAGACAGAACGGGAGATGGAGAGGTAGACAGAGAGAGAGAGAGACAGAACGGGAGATGGAGAGGTAGACAGAGAGAGAGACAGACAGAACGGGAGACAGACAGAGAGAGAGAGAGATCACCTCTGCAGAAGGAGCCCACATAGTCCACACTCTGCTGACACACACAACACTGACGCCTCTTCTTAAAGGTCTTCTCCTTGAAGGAATGGGGCTCCCCTTTCCCCACCTACCACAGAGAGAGGGAGTAAGTAAGTAAGTAAGACTTTATTTATATAGCACATTTCATACAGGAATTGCAGCTCAAGGTGCTTAACATAAAATCAACAAAAACAATAATACAAGTGATAAAAGTAATCAAACATAGACTAGCCGCACTCTATCTGCAGTCTCTCGAATCTGTCTTAGACCCGAGCTGCCTCGTGCAGTTTTCACACACATAACAACCCAGACAAGCCGCACTCTATCTGCGTTCTCTCGAATCCGTCTTGGATCCGAGCTGCCTCGTGCAGTTTCCAAACATATAACAACCCAGACAAGCCGCACTCTATCTGCGGTCTCTCGAATCATTCTTGGATCCGAGCTGCCTCGTGCAGTTTCCACACACATAACAACCCAGACAAGCCGCACTCTATCTGCGGTCTCTCAAATCCGTCTTGGATCTGAGCTGCCTCGTGCAGTTTCCAAACATATAACAAAACACATGCACTCTTGCAGTCTTTGTGGTTTCTCAATAATTAAAAAAAAAAAAAAAAAAAGTAAAATAATAATAATAATAATAATAAAAGCTACAGAATAACAAAATACAATAACTCAACAAAATTGATAAAATGTAACACATAATAGTGCAAGTCAAACACAAGCCACAATCTTTTTGGGAATACAAAGCAAATCTATAAAAACAATAATATAACTACTACCAGTTGTAAGGCCCTTCTGAGATAAAAATTAGTTAAATGCTTTGGTAATAAGGTAGGTTTTAAGCTGTCTTAGAATCATATAGTCTTTAAAATGTCTAGAGGGAGGGAGGGAGGGAGGGAGGGAGGGAGGGAGGGAGGGAGGGAGGGAGGGAGGGAGGGAGGGAGGGAGGGAGGGAGGGAGGGAGGGAGGGAGGGAGGGAGGGAGGGAGGGAGGGAGGGAGGGAGGGGTATTCACAGGTCAGACATACACCTGTAAACACATCCTGTCTCTCAGGCATATTACATTTTGACAGTTCTTCTCTGTCTGGTTCTGCTGTCTGGTTTTGCTGTCTTGTTCTGCTCTGTCTGGTTCTGCTCTGTCTGGTTCTGCTGTCTGGTTCTGCTGTGTCTGGTTCTGCTCTGTCTGGTTCTGCTGTCTGGTTCTGCTCTGTCTGGTTCTGCTGTCTGGTTCTGCTGTCTGGTTCTGCTCTGTCTGGTTCTGCTCTGTCTGGTTCTGCTGTCTGGTTCTGGTTCTATTGTCTTGTTCTGGTTCTACTGTCTGGTTATGATGTCTGGTTCTGGTTCTACTGTCTGTTTCTACTGTCTGGTTCTACTGTCTGGTTCTGCTGTTTGGTTATACTGTGTGGTTCTACTCTGGTTCTGCTGTCTGGTTCTGGTTATACCAGGGGTCCCTAAACTTTTTTCTGCGAGGGACAGATATTCTTTCCTTTCTTTAATTTGGGTCCGGGTCGGTCTGTAACAAAAAATTACTTGGGCTGGATTCTACCAGTATTATTGTGGAGATTTTATTAGGATTTTAAATGTATTTATTATGCTAGTTGAGTTTATTATTTTTGTTATGCTCCGTACATCCGCCTTAAAAGATCATTATGCTGTTGAATCTGCTGTCTGGTTCTGCTGTCTGGTTCTGCTGTCTGGTTCTGGTTCTACTGTCTGGTTCTGCTGTCTGGTTCTGCTGTCTGGATCTGGTTCTACTGTCTGGTTCTGTTGTCTTGTTCTGCTGTCTGGTTCTGGTTCTACTGTCTGGTTCTGCTGTCTGGTTCTACTGTCTGGTTCTACTGTCTGGTTCTGCTGTCTGGTTCTACTGTCTGGTTCTGCTGTCTGGTTCTGCTGTCTGATTCTACTGTCTGGTTCTGCTGTCTGGTTCTGCTGTCTGGTTCTGGTTCTACTGTCTGGTTCTGCTGCCTGGTTCTACTTCCTGGTTCTGCTGTCTGGTTCTACTGTCTGGTTCTGCTGTCTGGTTCTGGTTCGGTCTGGTTCTGCTGTCTGGTTCTGCTGTCTTGTTCTACTGTCTGGTTCTGCTGTCTGGTTCTGCTGTCTGGTTCTGGTGTGTGTGAGAGTGTGTCTGTGAGAGTGAGTGTGTGAATGTGAGTGTGCATGTGTGCCTGTGCATGTGAGTGTGTGTGTGTGTTTATGTGAGTGTGTGAGTGTGTGTGTGAGTGTGTGTGTCTGGAGGGTGGGACAGGCAGCAGTGGAACAGAGACAGCTTGTTCCAGAGGTGAGGTCAGTGCTACAGTGTGACACATTTCCTGTTCCTGCTGTACACACCAGCCCTTCCTCCCTCACTGGCATAACCCTAACCCCCTCCCCTCCTGAGGCTAACAGACTAGGATGCAAGGAGACTAGGAGACTAGTAGAAGAGAGGGTTTAACCCTTGTGCTGCCTTTGGGTCACAATGACCCATCGTTGTGCTCCGACAACTTTGCCCAATACAAAAACAAATAAAAAGCACTTTCTTTTAACCTTCGTGCTGAGGGGGGTGTGAGACAGCCCGACGGTTTAAATAAAATGCTTCACTTCATTTTTGTATGAGGTAAAGTTGTCGCAACACTAGGGGGTCACAATGACTGAAGGGTCACACTGACCCGAAGATAACACAAGGGTTAAGACTAATAAGGAAAGACTTGAAAGGTTACGGGCTAGTAGTTAGGTTTAGAGGCTAGTAGGGAGGGTTAGAGGCCATTAACAAGGGTTAGAGGCTAGTGGGGAGGCCAGGGAACATTAGAGGCTAGAGAAGAGGCCAGGGAACATTAGAGGCTAGAGAGGAGGCCAGCAGGGAAGGTTAGAGGCTAGAGAGGAGGCCAGCAGGGAAGGTTAGAGGCTAGAGAGGAGGCCAGCAGGGTTAGGGTTAGAGGCTAGCAGACTGGACAATGTTATCATGTCTCTGCTGCCTGCAGCTCCTCAGCCTGGCAGACAACACTGACAAGGAACTCTACTGAGACACACACACACACGTGTTTACACACACACACTCTCACACATGTTCATACACATCTAACAGACGTGGTCTTGCACCCTCACTGGGGTCGAACACGCCACCTCTTACCTCCAGAGTGGGACCACTACTAGCTACGCCAACGAAAAGCTAGCTATTTGTTGACGCGGGTGGCCTGTTATATACCTGAGGAGTCAGTTTCACCGATACACACCGGCTACACACACATACACATTTAGTCATTTAGCAGACACTTTTATCCAAAGCGACTTCAAAGAGAGAGCTTTACAAAAACTGCATAGGTCAATGATCATAAACAATGAGATAGCCCTCAAAAAACATTGCACGAAGCAACTTGCAATCGTCATTGGATGGCCTTTATAAATGAATGGGAGAGGTAATGACACAGCAAAACTGCCCATGGTGGGAGAGGAGGGGGAGAGCAGGGGGAGAGGAGGGGGAGAGGAGGGTGCGTCATATGACTGGCCTCTAACTTCTCCAGGAGACGGTCTGGGCTCGGGATCCTGTGACGTGTATTACGGACAGAAGTTGCTTTCCCCGTAATTTAATACAACCACGTAGCGGCAATTTGGTAAAAACTCACAACCCTAAAAGAACCAGCACGAACCAGTACGAACCCTCAGAACAGGCTAGAAACAACATCCCAAGTTCTCCCATCCTACTGCGCACAAACATGCTCTACTGTCCATGAGACGGAGGAACATCAGCTTGGTCAGAAATCATTCAGAAAATAGGTTTACGACGAGCGTGCGCGCAGCTGGTACACGCCATCCTTCTGTCAGATACAGCCCGAGCGTGCGCGCGTGCCTGTCCGAGCTCTTGCTGTCCAGGGAAGCATCGTACAGCCGAAGTACCCCCATGCTCTGTTGCGCAACTACACAATTACAGATATATTTATACCAGTATCGTTAACTTAACAGTAAAGATAAAAGCCGATCCGTTCTTACCTTAGTACTCATTCTGTCTTTCAGTCCAAGTTTGAGACTTTTGTCGATTTTTTATTCTGAAGAAGTCTCACATTCTAATGAAAAGTACTCAAAACATAGTTCGCGACTGGGAGTTGAGTTGTTGTCGTGAGCCCCGTCCTCCCTCCGTGCTCCAGGGAGGGGCGGAGTTAGAGAGGAAAGGCGAGTGCAGATTATGTTACTGGAATTCCTCGCTGTGATTGGTCAAATGAGGGAGGGTAAAGAAAAGGGTTTATTGGCTAAAAGTGAGAATTAGGTATGTGATTTCTGGGGGCAAGTCAAAGTAATCCAACAACGCATGTAGAAAAAGCATGAGGGCCATAATGGTTTTTCATATGATATACCATGCAACTGGTTAGCAGACCAAACATGACTGGTTGCTCCTCTCACCTCGCCGGCAGGACGAGTCATTAGAACGATCACGTCAGCTGCCTTTGGCGGGAGTAGGAGGCCCTCAATTATAAACAGGACCGCGCAGACAGCCCAGCACGCGCTTTACCCACTAGCATTACTATTACTAGCACGGGGAACAGATGACTCGTGGGTTTATGCCACATTTAGTTTGATAGCGACATCTAGTGGTGTAAATGTGTAACAACAAAACTGACGCAGAACTATCCACATTTACACAAAAAAGTAACCAGGGTTCTGTTCTCTTGCAGAGAAACTGTAATTGGCAAACCAGTTATATTATTTTAATCTGTCCTGAGTACAGCCCATAGAAGCCAAAGCATCTCGATCGCCTCCTGATGGCTGGCTGCAGTATAGGTCATAAATCCCGCCCCTCCATGTTAGCGGATGGGTGATGAACCAAACAAAAAAATCGAAGTGCACGTCTAATACAGTTTTTTCAAATATGTTTTCTGTCATTATAGGTAGTTCTTATCACGCTGTTGGCTTCTAACTATTGGTTTTTAATTTGTTGTTTGACGATATAAAAAGGGGTTAGTGTGTGCTTGCGATTGGGTCGGGCGAGTGCCAATCGGGACCGAGATACCGCGCCTTCACCACCCGATTACTACTGTGCACTCTGGCTACAAATGACGTCACCAGCGCAAGATGGCAGCACCCATATCCGGGATATTTTGGCTTCATTTTCATCCCATGTGAGGAAGCGGAGTTGTTACTTCTTGGTACAGCCTAGTATTTGGAGGTACTGATGCATGCTGGGTAGAGGACAGGGTGCATGCTGGGTAGAGATACAAGGTGCATGTTGGGTAGAGAGACAAGGTGCATGCTGGGTACAGAGACAGAGTGCATATTGGGTAAAGAAACGGTGCATGCTGGGTAGAGACGAGGAGGAGAGGTGAGAAGGGAGGAGGGGGACTGGGGAAGGGGTGCGGGTGAGGATTAGGAGAGGTGAGGAGGGAGGAGGGGGACTGGGGAAGGGGTGAGGGTAAGGAGAGGTGAGGAGGGAGGAGGGGGACTGGGGAAGGGGTGCGGGTGAGGGTAAGGAAAGGTGAGGAGAGAGGAGGGGGACTGGGGAAGGGGTGAGGGTAAGGAGAGGTGAGGAGGGAGGAGGGGGACTGGGGAAGGGGTGAGGGTGAGGGTAAGGAGAGGTGGAGGGAGGAGGGGGACTGGGGAAGGGGTGAGGGTGGGGGTAAGGAGAGGTGGAGGGAGGAGGGGGACTGGGGAAGGGGTGAGGGTGGGGGTAAGGAGAGGTGGAGGGAGGAGGGGGACTGGGGAAGGGATGAGGGTGGGGGTAAGGAGAGGTGGAGGGAGGAGGGGGACTGGGGAAGGGGTGAGGTATTTGCTAATCTTCCTGGTATTTCCTGCCCAGTAAAACATGTCTGTAGCTACATCTCCGCTGGACCATGGTGATGAAGAAAGGATGGAGGAGGAGGGAGGAGAGGTTGGGGAGAGAGTAAGTAAGTGCAGGGGCACCTCTGCAGGACAGGAAGCTGGGGGGGCTGGAGCTGGGGAGGGGATCCAGCTGTTGGTCTGGGAACTGAAGTCAGGGTCACATTCTCAACTACAAATAGAAGAGAAGCAGATTGTCTTGAGAAATGGAGAGGAAGAGAGAGAAAGATAGAGATAAAGATTGAGATAGGGACAAAGAGGTAGACAGAGAGAAAGTGATACAGAGATAGTGACAGTTACAAAAAGAAAGAGACGTAGAGACATAGAGAAAGAGAAATAGAGAGAGTGAGGGGGAGGGGGAGGGAGGAGGAGGAGAGGGAGAGGGAGGGGGAGGCTGTGTTGTGGAGGAATGATTGTGCAAGACAGCACTAAGCCAAAGAGTTGATGAATAACAGCTGTTGAAGAAGAAAGGGAGCTGGAATGAAGGAGAGAACAAGTTAGAGACAGAGAGAGGGAGGGAGAGAGGGAGGGGGAGAGAGAGAGGATGGAAGAGAGGGAGGGAGAGAGGATGGAAGAGAGGAAGGGAGGATGAGAGAGGATGGAAGAGAGGGTGGGAGAGAGGGAGGAAGAGAGGGTGGGAGAGAGAGGATGGAAAAGAGGGTGGGAGAGAGGGAGGGAGAGAGGGTGGGAGAGAGGGAGGAAAGGAGATACTCAAGTGTTCTGGTGTTCTAGGGTTCTAACACTGGAGTCTAGGGTTCTATCACTCTGGTGTTCTGATGAGCTCATTCACTCCATGACAGCAACATGTGAAAAACTGTCAATCCTCCACAAGCGAACGTAAAATAATTTCCCAGTCCATTGACCCCCTCTACTGCCCCTACCCCTACCCCTACCGCCACAGTCCCACCCTGCTGCCCCGCTGCCACAGTCCCCCCCTGCTGCCCCTGCTGCCCCCCCCCCCCCCACACCAGCTGGCCAACTCCCTCCCTGCTGCCCCCTGCTTATTGTCGTGGGTTATGGTTAGAGCTTACTGGGTTAACACTTGGTCTGGCTCTCCAGGAGAGAGCTGTCTGTCTGTCCACCTGTCTGTCTGTCTGTCTGTCTGTCTGTCTGTCTGTCTGTCTGTCTGTCTGTCTGTCTGTCTGTCTGTCTGTCTGTCTGTCTGTCTGTAACCACATCTCAGCTACCAGACACAGTGTAAAGTAACATCTCAGCTACCAGACACAGTGTAAAGTAACATCTCTACCACCAGACACAGTGTAAAGTAACATCTCTACCACCAGACACAGTGTAAAGTAACATCTCAGCTACCAGACACAGTATAAAGTAACATCTCAGCTACAAGACACAGTGTAAAGTCACATCTCTACTACCAGACACAGTGTAAAGTAACATCTCATTTACCGGATACAGTGTAAAGTAACATCTCAGCTACCAGACACAAAAAAGAGAGACAGAAAGAAAACAGAGAAGCCGAAAACTGAATAGATTAAAGCAGAGCAGAGTACAATAGAGTACAGAAGAGTATAGGAGAGTCCTCATCAAGTACTCATCAACGATGCAAACGATGTTTTGTTTCAAAACCTTTTCTTCACACACAGTGAAAGCAGAGGAGAGTCACGTGTGTGTAAAAGAAACAGCCGCCATGGAGGAACTACACATGCTAGCAACCACACTGACATCACTGATTTCAGAACGCCGGTTGCTGTTCTAATGGCTTGCAAGCCATTAAAACAGCAACCCCTGGTCCCAGTTTTGTATAGGTCACCGATTTCGGTATAACACCGGCATGCTGTCAAAGCACACAGAGGGCGGCACTATGCCGGCATTGTTTGGTTCAGTGTAAACAATCAAAGCAGACGTAGTGGCAGGTTTTCTTTACGGCAACTTTGCAGGGCCTCTGGCAGCGGGACACAACAGCTGCTCAAGACTTTGGCCTCCAGATCAAGGTTTCCACAATGCACTGCACGTGCTGGAGCATTGGGAATAACACCAGATGACACACACACATGCTCGCACACACACATGCTTGCACACACACATACAGATAAACAAATGCACACAAAAAATTTCACATTCTCAGACACGTTCACACTCCAAAACTTGTACACAGCCGAAGCCAGCACAAACACATAAAGTAACTAGTATACTAACACCACATCTCAGTGATGCTGTCCACAACAGCTCTATTGTTTCCCACTAGCTGTTGCTGCCTCCAGCGATGTCATACAAACACAGCCTAGATAGATGAATCCTGCCTTTGGCTTGGACAAACCTAACCCTAAAAGTAGTTGATATTTTAACAAGCTAACGCAACCCCCCCCCCCTCCCCCAACCGCCCCCTGCTCTCACCTTGGTCTGCTTCATGGTTCCCCCGCCCTGGGGGCCGTGTCTCGGGGCCCTGCCCTGGGGGCCGTGTCTCGGGGCCCCCGGCCTCAGCTCCAGGGCTGTCTGGTCCTCAGCACACCAGTCCACACTCAGAGCACAACCCATAGAGACACTGCTGCTCTCTCTCTGTTTACATCTGGCCCCCCTCTCTTTCACTTGCCTTCTCTCTCTCTCTCTCTCTCTCTCTCTCTCTCTCTCTCTCTCTCTCTCTCTCTCTCTCTCTCTCTCTCTCTCCCTCCCAGGCTCTGTCCTCCAGCCCAGGCGATCAGGCAGCTGTTTATGCAAGGCATAAACAGGCAGCAAGGAGAAGAGTGTAGAGAGGGAGGAGAGAGGGAGGAGAGAGGGAGGAGAGGTGAGGCCCTTCCCCCCTTCCTGGTGTTCCCTCTTGCTGTCCTGTCTGCTACTGAGTGGCTACTCTCTTTCTCTCTCTCTCTCTTTCTTTCTCTGTCATTCCCTCTCTCCCTCCCTCTCTCTCTCTCCTTCTCTCTCTCTTCCTGTCTCAAACTCACATATGCAGTACCCTCCCTGTTCATAGAGTCAAACTGATGTAAACTGTCTCTCTCCACACTCACAATATAAACAACTTAACGTGTCTCTACTTCACACACATGCAAGCCATCTACTTTCTCTCTTTCTGAATTTCTGATTGAACACAACTGTTCTCGCTCTCCAGATCTCCATCTCTTTCTCTTCACCTCTCCCTCTGCCTTCTACTCTGTGTCTGGCACGCACACACACACACACGCACACACATATGCGCACATACACACGCGCACACACACGCGCACACACACACGCACACACAATACTTCTCTGTTTCTTGGTCCCTCAATCCATCTTAAACCCCTAGTGTTTTCGTGCTCTTGCACACGTATACACACACACTCACTCATACACACACACCATACAGTCAAATGAATCACACACACATACACACTCACCAGACATTGTTTGTACTGTTTAAATAGCGTTCTGAAAACAAACAAACCACAAGTGTTAGGGTAGGAGAAACATTGTTGCCCCAGCTAGAGTTGATGTTGCAACACAACCAGAGTTGTCCTTGTTGTGTAGCTAATGGGACCCCTGCTCTTCTCCTCTTATACCCCCTTTCCACCAAAGTGAACCGGGAGCTAGTTCGGAGATTATTTTGGAGCCGGTTCGGAGCTGGTTCAATTTGCGAGCCTTCTAGGAACCGGTATGCTTTTTCACGGGCTAGAGAGCCACCACAGAGCCACGTCATTACGTCACTGTGTCTCATCTTTCCCAGAAACGCTGGTGCGGCAGCACCAATCACAAAACAGAGCCCGTCTAAAGGCTGTTTATCTATCCGAAAAACGCTAAGAACGTGAGGTTGAGATGGGTGTTTTCTTGGCTATTGCGCAATACCCTGGACTTGGAGCAGTATGACAACAGTGGCATTATCAGCACAACATTTTATAAACTTTTGCTGTATAGTGCTTGTGTATTACATTTATGTTAAATATAAGCTAAAAATTAATAAAGTTCAAAACAAACTCAACATTTGTGTTTGTCATTTCACTCATTTGGTAGGATTATGATAAGGTGACCAGATTTCCGAGACAAAATCTGGGAAAATTTCGAACTAAGCTAAAACTTTATACTTCTTAGCTCTTCCGTCTGCCGCGGTTCACTCTGGGCACCAAGAGCACCTTCGCTACAGTAGTTTTTCTTACCCTTGTTCTCGTAAATCGCAAAGGGAGAGTCAAACAAAGTGTTTTCTACTTAAAACTGATCACAAAGTGGCTGAAATGAACATTAGTAAAGGTAAAAACCTTTATCCAAATAAAAAGAACCAATGTCAGTGATAAGAACTTTGTTGATGCACAAGCTTCCTTGTAGCAGGCCTAACCTCTGTGATTGGCTGATAAGTGACTAGTCTGCACAGATGGGTGACAGGTGTAGGTTTTTCCAGCATAGAAGATTAGTAAAGGCAACAACCTTTTGCCAGATTGTTCTGCCCATAATGTGTTGTTAAGTAACTTTAACTTTGAAGTGTTTGTATGCTCACCTGACGTGAGCACCTTGTCATTTAATGAGTGATTTACTGAGCGGGGGGGTCAGATGGCTGAGCGGTTAGGGAGTCGGGCTAGTAATCAGTAGGATGCTGGTTTGATTCTCGGCCGTCCAAAATTACGTTTTGTCCTTGGGCAAGGCACTTCACCCTACTTGCCTCGGGGATTGTCTCTGTACTTACTGTAAGTCGCTCTGGATAAGAGCGTCTGCTAAATGAATAAATGTAAATGTAAATGAATGAATAAAAGGACACAATCTCTCGCGCTGCATATACAATAGCCAATCAAAATACTACAATTACAGGCATTCTAGAACATCTTTGTGCTCTGAGCTCAATTGCAACCCTGGCTGCTGGCTTGCTTGCTTGAGCCCGTGGCGTGTAGGCTACGCAACTAAACGTTTGGTCATTGTTTTCTTTCTCTCTTTTTTTAGTTTGTGTTCTGGGTCTGTTGTTGGTCACAGTGAACACCGGGGACAGCTGCAGCCGGGGACAGGCCACCCTAAACGGGGACTGGGGACGTCTGGTCACCTTAGATTAGGATGCAGCAACTAGTGTCTGCACTGGGTTATCGAAAAGTTGGAGCAAATTTACAAATTAGCCGTTTCATCAATAAAATAAGCACATTTTCAGCAACTAAACTGCCCACCTCTCGTCACATTTTAATTCAGATGCTGATTTACACATACTGTTTAGCTGAAATATGAATTGTAAAAACGTACAGCAATGGTGGTCACATGATTCTGTTCGTCTTGTTATCACGGTAACAAGACGCAAGCGGTTCTTACTTGGTTCCCACTCTAGTCCAGCTCCGATGCGGTGCTACTTGCAAACCACTTTCCCTGGTTCGGAGCCGGTGCTTAATCTCTAACCAGTTATTTCTCTTTCGACAGCCTGAGAACTGGCTTCGAACCAGCACCCAAAACGCGTTGGTGGAAAAGGGGTATTAGAGAACCCACCCTGCTTGGAGAACTCACCCTGCTAGCAGAACCCTCCCTGCTAGCAGAACCCACCCTGCTAGCAGAACCCTCCCTGCTAGCAGAACCCTCCCTCCTGTGGGAGGGGGTGGCTGGTCCAGGGTGTGGGAATCATGCCTGCCAGCCTTCTAGGCTCACAAACAGGAACAGAACAAAAACACCAGCCATAAACATACACACACTCATGGCAGAAACACTACACACACAATCACACACACTGCACATACGTGATGCACACACAATTACACACACTCATACCAAACCATACATACCAACCACTGCTGTTGTTGTCAGCAAGGCCCTAACCACGTTGCAGAGGGACCCTGAGCTAAACTATGCAGACAAGAGAAGATGAAGTGGATGTCATTTCCTGTTTCTCTGAGTCACTTGCTGGTCCCAGATGACTCAGCTGAAGCAGGATGTCAAAGTTCTGACCCCCTCCACAAGCGAGAATTAAGAGGAGGAGGAGTAGCAGGAGAAGGAAGGGAAAGAGGAGGAGGAGGAAGAGATGTTTCATGGGAAAATGTCAAAGTTGAGCAGCAACTGTGACCGCATGCAGCTGTTCCAGACAAGAGTTGACTTGAGTCTCTCTCTCCCTTCTCTCTCTCTCTCTCTCTCTCCCTCCCTCCCTTCTTTCTCTCTCCCTTCTCTCTCTCTCTCTCTCTCTCTCTCTCTCTCTCTCTCTCCCTTCTCTCTCCCTTCTCACTCTCCCTTCTCTCTCTCTCTCTCTCTCTCTCTCTCTCTCTCTCTCTCTCTCTCTCTCCCTTCTCTCACCCTTCTCTCTCTCCCTACTCTCTCTCTCTCTTTCTCTCTCTCCTTCCTCTCTCTCTCCCTTCTCTCTCTCTCTCCCTTCTCTCTCCCTTCTCTCTCTCCCTTCTCTCTCTCTCTTTCTGTTTCCCATCAGGGATGTGGGAGGCTCCTCCCCTCATCATACCAGGTCAGAGGTCAGAGCCTGGTCCCAGGGAAGGGGGAGGGGGGAGGTGGGAGAGTACGGGGGGGGGAGTGAGGGAGGTGGGAGAGTAGAGGGAGAGGACAATTTTACGGAATATCATAAATACTTATTCCTCTAGAAAGAGACGAAAAAAGAAATGTAGTTGCAAATTGCTTGTGGCTGTGTTAGCTTTGACCAGTGAGAAGCTAGCAGCTTGTGGAAATAAGTGGTATTATGACAATTACTGTGTTATGCATTCCTGCCTTCCACTTGGATTAACCTCAGGCATACTATGGTCTGGATCTGCCCATTCCCACAGCAACAAAGCTCCCCTACCAGAGGCCACGGCTCCCTCTAGGGGCAAGCCTGAGTTCTCACAGGAAGTCATTTAGCCTTTAGTCATTTAGCTACACCCAGGAGATCTGTAGTCCAGCACTCTAACCACTAAGCTACACCCAGGGCCTTGCTGCAGCATTGTGGTTTAACTTTTCACTGTGCCAGTCATTGTTTGGCTGCTTAGCAACAGCTGCAGCAACACTACAGCAGGTACACAGCAACACAGTTACACAGCAACACTACAGTAGGTACATAGCAACACTACAGTAGGTACATAGCAACACTACAGTAGGTACATAGCAACACTACAGCAGGTACATAGCAACACTACAGTAGGTACACAGCAACACTACAGCAGGTACACAGCAACACTACAGCAGTTACATAGCAACACTACAGCAGGTACACAGCAACACTACAGCAGGTACATAGCAACACTACAGTAGGTACACAGCAACACTACAGCAGGTACATAGCAACACTACAGTAGGTGCACAGCAACACTACAGCAGGTACACAGCAACACTACAGTAGGTACACAGCAACACTACAGCAGGTACATAGCAACACTACAGTAGGTACACAGCAACACTACAGTAGATACATAGCAACACTACAGCAGGTACACAGCAACACTACAGCAGGTACACAGCAACACTACAGTAGGTACACAGCAACACTACAGCAGGTACACAGCAACACTACAGTAGGTACACAGCAACACTACAGCAGTTACATAGCAACACTACAGTAGGTACATAGCAACACTACAGTAGGTACACAGCAACACTACAGTAGGTACACAGCAAGCCTGAGTTCTCACAGGAAGTCATTTAGCCTTTAGTCATTTAGCTACACCCAGGAGATCTGTAGTCCAGCACTCTAACCACTAAGCTACACCCAGGGCCTTGCTGCAGCATTGTGGTTTAACTTTTCACTGTGCCAGTCATTGTTTGGCTGCTTAGCAACAGCTGCAGCAACACTACAGCAGGTACACAGCAACACAGTTACACAGCAACACTACAGTAGGTACATAGCAACACTACAGTAGGTACATAGCAACACTACAGTAGGTACATAGCAACACTACAGCAGGTACATAGCAACACTACAGTAGGTACACAGCAACACTACAGCAGGTACACAGCAACACTACAGCAGTTACATAGCAACACTACAGCAGGTACACAGCAACACTACAGCAGGTACATAGCAACACTACAGTAGGTACACAGCAACACTACAGCAGGTACATAGCAACACTACAGTAGGTACACAGCAACACTACAGCAGGTACACAGCAACACTACAGTAGGTACACAGCAACACTACAGCAGGTACATAGCAACACTACAGTAGGTACACAGCAACACTGCAGTAGATACATAGCAACACTACAGCAGGTACACAGCAACACTACAGCAGGTACACAGCAACACTACAGTAGGTACACAGCAACACTACAGTAGGTACACAGCAACACTACAGTAGGTACACAGCAACACTACAGCAGTTACATAGCAACACTACAGTAGGTACATAGCAACACTACAGTAGGTACACAGCAACACTACAGTAAGTACACAGCATTCACATTCACTAATACTGCAAGTAGAAGATACAGTATAAGATCAGGGATCAGAACTGCATGGTTCTCACAGTAGTTGGGTGTTAGGCACATTGTAAAGTAACATCTCAGCCACTAGACACAGTGTAAAGTAACATCTCAGCTACCAGGCACAGTGTAAAGTAACATCTCAGCTACCAGGCACAGTGTAAAGTAACATCTCAACTACCAGACACAATGTAAAGTAACATCTCAGCAACCAGACACAGTGTAAAGTAACATTTCAACTACCAGACACAATGTAAAGTAACATCTCAGCTACCAGACCTAGTGTAAAGTAACTTCTCAACTACCAGACACAACTTAAAGTAACATCTCAGCTACCAGACACAGTGTAAAGTAACATCTCACCTAAAAGACACAGTGTAAAGTAACATCTCAGCTACCAGGCACAGTGTACAGTAACATCTCAGCTACCAGGCAGAATTTAAAGTAACATCTCAGCTACCAGACACAGTGTAAAGTAATATCTCAGCTACCAGACACAGTGTAAAGTAACATCTCAGCTGCCAGGCATGGTGAACAATCAAATATGACAATTACAGTGCAACAGCATTTGTATATCAGTGTTCCACATTAGAGGGCAGCATAGTCACAACAACGACCAGAGGCTATTTTCAAACTGTCGGAGTCACAGTTAGACTTGGGCTTTCATTCATTTTTCAAGAAAACATTTCCATAATCATGGTGCCTGTTTTGTCAAGTTTACATGATCACACCTAAAGTCTAATTGGAACTGAACACTTGTCTTCTGTTGCGCATTGTTGCAACTTACTTTAACAGTTGTGAAAGAATGAGATAAAGAGTGAGAATTAAGAAGAAAGCGGGAGAGGGAGTTGGAGCGAAAACAAAAAAGAAAGGCAGAAATACAGTCAAAGAGATTTTGAACAAATGAGAAAGGGAGAGAGACAATGAAAAAGGGAGCAAGAAAAGACAGAAGAGTGTGAGAGAGATAGAGAGAGATAGAGAGAGAGGCCAGATTCGGTGGTTTTAGGTTGTCTCTCTGCTCTCTGCTCCCTCACACAATGGTCACCGTAACCACGGCAACCCCCCAACTGCTCAATCATTGTTTTGACAACCGTAACCAACTTCCCGCACATTCCTCTGCAGCCTTCAGACTGGAGCACAGCTACGACAGACTAATGATTACTCCCTGAGACACCTCTGGGTGTGTGTGTGTGTGAGTGTCTGTGTATGGGGTGTGCGTGAGTGTGTGAATGAGTGAGTGTGTATGTGTGTGTGCATATATGTGTGAGTGTGAATGAGTGTATGTGTGTGTGTGAGAATGAGTATGTGTGTGAGTGATTGTGTGTGTGAGTGTGTGGTGTGTGTGTGTAACTGATAGACCCAGGGCAGTCTGGCAGGGTTTGTTGTAGATGTGTTGCAGGACGGATGTTCTTGTCCAGAAGAGACAACTAAGATGGTTTAAATGAAGAAAGGACAGCAGGAGACAGAGAAAGACTGTTTGGAGGGACCAGATGAAGACATGACACAGAGAGAGAGAGAGGGTTTGGAGGGTCCAGATGAAGACATGACAGAGAGAGAGAGAGAGAGAGAGAGAGGGTTTGGAGGGTCCAGATGAAGACATGACACAGAGATAGAGGGTTTGGAGGGACCAGATGAAGACATGACACAGAGAGAGAGAGGGTTTGGAGGGTCCAGATAAAGACATGACAGAGAGAGAGAGAGAGAGAGAGAGAGGGTTTGGAGGGTCCAGATGAAGACATGACAGAGAGAGAGAGGGTTTGGAGGGACCAGATGAAGACATAACAGAGAGAGGGTTTCTACACAACACTCTAGTTGGTCTGGATCGTCATGGAAACACTGGGAAGCCCCTCTGGACGTCAAAGTTTCTGCTCAACAGGAAATGAGTTTCCTGAGTCAGAGGCCAGTCTGAGAGTGTGGATGTGAGTGTGTGTATGAGTGTGTGTGTGTGTGTGTATGAGTGTGTGTGTGAGTGTGTGTATGAGTGTGTGTGTGAGTGTGTGTATGAGTGTGTGTGTGAGTGTGTGTATGAGTGTGGGTGTGAGTGTGTGTATGAGTGTGTGTGTGAGTGTGTGTATGAGTGTGTGTGTGAGTGTGTGTATGAGTGTGTGTGTGAGTGTGTGTATGAGTGTGTGTGTGAGTGTGTGTATGAGTGTGGGTGTGAGTGTGTGTATGAGTGTGTGTGTGAGTGTGTGTATGAGTGTGTGTGTGAGTGTGTGTATGAGTGTGTGTGTGAGTGTGTGTATGAGTGTGGGTGTGAGTGTGTGTATGAGTGTGTGTGTGAGTGTGTGTATGAGTGTGTGTGTGAGTGTGTGTATGAGTGTGGGTGTGAGTGTGTGTATGAGTGTGGGTGTGAGTGTGTGTATGAGTGTGTGTATGAGTGTGGGTGTGAGTGTGTGTATGAGTGTGGGTGTGAGAATATGTGTGTGTGTGTGGGGGGGGGGGTGAGTATGCATGTGTCTGTGTGTTTTGGTGTGTGTGAATGTTTCCTATTCCAAGAGAACTTATAAAATGGTTCTGATTTTAATCACACTTAGATTTATGTTGTTGTGTGGCTTCTAAACATCCAACCCAGTTATGTTTACAAAGTCTTCACTGTTGGTGTGTATGTATGCATGTTTATGTATATGTGTGTTGTGTGTGGACCACTAGAGTGTGTAACTAATCTAAATTGTGTATGTAGTGTGTGTATTTGTGTGTGTGCAGTGTGTGTTTGTGTGTAGTTTCTTTGTGTTGGGTGTGTTTGTCTGTGGGTTTGTGTGTGTGTTGTAGTGTTTGTGTGCGAATAAGCAGATCAGAGTTAATTTAGGGTTCAGATTTTAGTGTTTGCCCTGTTGCCATGACAACAAAAGCACTTGAAGATAAAATATTTTCAGTAAAAGGAGATAAGCTTTGTCCCCTATTAACATGTTGTGTGACCTAACGATGCCCTCTGAGAGACGTTTAGCAACACAGAGTTTTAACTTTTGGAGAGACCCACTACTTTCCAGCCAATGATATTCCAGCAATTCGGTTCCAGCTAATCATCTTTTGCAAGGCGAGCCTTCCTCCTCGGCTTATTCTGTGAAGCTGCTGTCCATCAAACAGGAGCAGGAAGTTCCGACAAGAATTGGCAGCGCAGTTCATTTGAATTTATTAACCAACACCGTTACCTGCTGCGGCTCAAAAAACATTATTTTCTGCGTCAGATGCTGTCATCAAGGTGTGTGTGTGTGTATGTGTGTATGTGTAATCTCAGAGATGGGTGATTGACTGGGTTTGTGGGTATTTCACACTGTTCCTTAAGGTTTCCGAATAGGGTATGTAACATTGGTTGGGCTGAAAATGGCCTGAGTGCTGTTCTATGCCCCCTGATACATCTATAAAGTTGAACAATTGATTTTGGTGTTTCAAAACCCATTGACACTATATGTCTATGTTTAGCCTGTGTTCTGCTTCTTTCTCTCACCAACCGTCTCTGGAGGAGGGGATCCCTCTCTGAATTGTTCCTCCCAAGGTTTCTTCCATCTTTTCTCCTGTTAGGAGATTTTCTGGGAGTTTTTCCTTGTCTTCCTTGAGGGTTTAGGTTGGTTGAGGGGCAGTTCTATCTATTCTATTTTGTTAATTTTTTATGCATATACCTTAATTATTATATTTGTTATCTAGTAGTTGTTTTGTTTTGACCTTGAATATTTGTAACTTGTTTGCCGCAAAATGTGTTATGCTAGTGAGCTGTGCCATGTGGCTAACGTTAAGCTAGTTCTCCACAGACTTTAGCATAAATATATTTTATTTGCGTGTTTAGGAGGCTGTGGTGAGGGAATGAAAGAGAAGAAAAAGGAAATTTGTTCCATTGTCTTTTGCAGGTACATGCGCCATCCTTTGTTTGTTGAAACTGTAGCTATCTCTGTAATCGCTCAACTACTCACACTAATTTTGTAATGCTGAGGGAAGTCTTTTGCAGGAGCGAATAAACGACAAAAAACCCACTGAATTGTTCCTGTGCATGCCCTGAACACACATCCGTTACACTTGCGTGTAAAAAGGGCAATACAAATACATTTGATTTGAAACATCCAGTGAAATTTTCGCGGGAAAAAAAGCTAGGTTGTCTCCTTTTATGGTATGATCATAATTATATAGATCAGCTGCGCGCTGATTGGTTGGTTTACAACGAGTGTAGCTGCGGAGCAAAGACGCAACACGGCCATCAGCACTCATTGAAACAACGAAAGTGGAGACTTGAAATAAAAACGTACAAATAAATGTATTGTGTCTACACAACACTGTTTTAAACAGATTGAATAGACATCATTTGAAATGATTACGTTTGTTGTTTCCACTTCTGTTGTCGAAGCAAACAGGATCGCCTTAGGTGGGTAATAAGCCGTAAGGTGAACCCTGTTATCGTTTCATCCCGCTCCACATTCACCCAGGGAGCACGTACCTGGGGTCAAGTAACTTAAGCTTTTTAAAACCCTGCTTTTTATCAATAGCCTACTTATCAATACCTTTGCGCAAACTCACACTTTCTGCATGTTCCAACGAGTGATTTTGCTTCAGGTGGTAAAAAAGGTTTCTTGTATACTATTATTATATGGCAACGACAGTAAGAGCGCTCTGATTGGCTGATGGGTAGTTACATTTACATTACATTTAGTCATTTAGCAGACGCTCTTATCCAGAGCAACTTACAGGAAGTACAGGGGCATTCCCCCGAGGCAAGTAGGGTGAAGTGCCTTGCCCAAGGACACAACGTCATTTGGTGTGGCCAGGAATCGAACTGGCGACCTTTAGATTACTAGCCCGACTCCCTCATCGCTCAGCCACCTGACTCCAGGGGTAGTCGTGCCAGCGGCATATTGACGTCATCGCCGGTCCACGGTCTAATTCGGATTACTATTGCCCTCCTCTGACGTCAACTTCAATGAGCGATTTTGAGGAGTCAGCTGAGTTTTACTCATAGACGTACAGACATATATATATATATGTCTATATGTGTATGGTTTTACTATCCAGACAATACTGAAGACATCAACAGCGGCAAAGAAATTGTTCGGTCTGGACCTCTCCAGAGGCCCGCAAACGATTTACGGACCTAGCAAGCTGTTGCCTTGGAGATGTTGACAACATGGCGTCTGCTCCAGATTCGTCGTGTTTAATTTGGGATTTTCCGACGTGTTGTTGTATTATATAAAAAAACAGCAACAGCGGCTTAGCAAATCCTTATTCAAATTGTCCAAGGTTTTCATTCAAAACTGTCTTTGGTGAAATAGTTCGAGCAAATGAATAAATGAGTATCGAACTTCACAGGGATCTTCTCATAGAAAAACGTCAGCCATGCCCCTCGAGGGTCTGGTTTCTTGGGAAGAAAAGTGTCAGCATTCCCTGTACAGCCTGGAACACTGCATTTATCACCGTAGTCCATTTTCAATATGAAATATTTCAATATATCAATATTCTTTGTAATTCTGCTGAACTACACAGAGCAGCGGGCAGCAAACTTTTGGGCGTGACCTTACAGACAAGAGCCAAAAAGTTGGAGCCACCGAACTGACGTCAGTTTTGTGGCTTTTTCAAAACCTATCGTTTTACAGCTATATTTTTTAATTGTGAGATTTGCACAGGAAAGAGGTGTCAATGGACCTTAAGGTTCACTGTATGTCCATTTTACCCACTGAACTGTCGTTATTCAACTGTGACAAGGTAAATTCATCTGCAATCAATGACCCCTTTAAGTAGATTTTTCTGGTATCAGTGATTCTTCAATCTTATTGAGTGACTTGTTGCTCTTGTAGGTTAGTTATAACGAAGTTAACTCTTGTACTCGCTGTGAAATATTTTACTGTTGATTGTTCTTCTACAGGTACAGTCTTGCACTTTTTGTGGTTCATGTTGTTTTAATTTGTAACTTGTATAACTGCATGCTCTTACGGGTCTTCCCTTTGGCATTTGTTTAGTTTTTTCACAATGTATGCTTGATGTTTTGGCTGCTTGCAATGGTTGGGGCTACCTCGTTGTTATGATCAGTGACCTTTTCTTTTGTAAAGCTCTCTCTTGGAAGTTGCTTTGGATAAAAGCGTCTGCTAAATGCATAATTGTGTAATGTGTACAGTACATTTCAATCAGGAGACACCTGGTATGAGTAAAGTCAACTGATGTTTATTACAGAATGATAAATGTACTACAAGTATTTGGAGCTTAGACCCCATTGGGAATCATAGATCAGAGGGCGCCTGCTCGACATCCAAAAAGAATCCCCCACAGAGTCCAGACACTGGTGGCGGAAGCCAACGACCCAGGCAGAAGAGCCGAAGAACAGCGACAAGGCACCGGGTGGCGACGGGGAGGTAGAGGGTCGTGCATTTGATAGCATGGACAAACTACACAGGGGGAGAATCTTATTTAAAGGCACGATCATGTGATTCTTTGACAGCGTTAATTGATAAACAGGAGTGCTAATCGAACTGAAACCATATGACAGCCCGACATAGAACGTAGGAAGGGAAGGGAACGTAGAGCGTTCTTAGCGGGGGGAGTTAGTAGTGAACATTATCGTATAAGCCTGAGTGCAGGGATCGGTCTTGCCTGACTGAACTTGCGCAAGCTTCATTACTTCACTATCATTTTTTATTTTTTACACAAATACCTGAACTTTCTACGTCTTACATTTTTCCAACCAGGCTCGTTCCTTTAGTTTTAATCTGTATTTGATGGCATGATCAATATTATTTCTCGTCATTGTGGCCTTTTTTCATTTCCTGGCCATCACGCACAACAAACGTAAGCTAGTCTACAAAGCTACCATGGAGCAAGGCAGAAGGCAACAAGAAGAATGGCTAACTTCTCCCTCCTCCTCTCTTCTCCTCCTCTCTTCTCTCCTCTTTTCTCCTCTCTTCTCTCCTCCTCTCCTGCTTCTCCTCTCCTCCTCCCCTCATGTTACTCCTCCTCCTCTCCTGCTCCTCCTCTCTTCTCCTCCCCTCATGGTACTCCCCTTCCTCTCCTCTTCTGCTCCTCCTCTCTTTTTCCTCTTTCCTCCTCTTCGGTATCAAGCTGGACGGGTGACTACATAACACTCCTAAATATTACATGTGGAATTCACAGACAAAGCGAGAGAGACAGCCTTGTTTGTGAGGCTGCCAGATAAATCAAGTAGCAATAATGCAGCTTAGCTGTTCCCCGCCTGTCCTCTTCCACCCCTCCTCCCCTCCTCTACCTTACCTTCTCTCCTCTCCTTCCAGGATACATATGTGACCAAACAAGGCCTTACTGATACTGGGAAACAAAGTTGTTGTTCTCTCTCTTTCACACACACACACACACACACTAAACTGTGAGCAAATAGCCCAGTAGTTGTGTGGGTTTAGGGCAGAGGCTGGAATGTTGCAAATTGCTGCTGTATGTCATAAAAAACCTCACTACTCTCAAATAACTTTCTGTATGGAGGTATTGAGGGGTGGAGGGGAGAAGGGGTGGATGGAAGTCTGGAAAGGAAGAGAGAGAGGGGTGGAAGGGTGGAGTGCTTGTGGTCTGACAGGTCACCGAGTTTTCTCCTTATAGACCGTTTCCATGGAGACCAGACCAGTGACTCACCCTCAGAATGAAGTAGCCAAACCCTTTTGGGACAGGCCTCAAGTTGCGTCCCTCCCCCTATTTCTCCCTCTGGAGGAATATACTGGTTCTCCCTCTCCCCTCTCTCTCCCCTTCTCCCTCTCTCTCTTTCTGCTGGTCTTGTCAGTGTGACTGCAGCTTGTTGAGCCTCTGGCAGAGTACAATAGAAGAGGATAAACTGCTTCTTTCAGCATAACACGACTCAGCATCCCAGCCCTGACCCCTGAAAACAGCCTCTTAACACAGCCTCTAAACACAGCCTTTCAACTCTGCCTCTAAATACAGCCTCTGAACAAAGCCTCTTAACACAGCCTCTAACTGGACACAACTTCTAAACATAGCCTCTAAATACAGCCTCTGAACACAACTTCTAACTGGACCCCAGGAATGGAAGTTATGCAAGACAGAGTTTCTAATGACACGCAATGGCTCTCGAACACACACGCATACACACACACCCTTTCTTAATTTCCCGTCTCTCTTCTGTGGAATGTTGTGTTCTCTCCAGAGTCCTGGCTCTGGTTTCACGAAGGCGTAAAGGCAAGAACAATAGACAAGTGTGTCCTGAGGGAGGGAGGGCTCTAAGCCCCTGAAGGGACGAGACAGAGGGACCAGAGAAGAGAGAACCTCCAGTCTCGTCTGTCAACAAGAGAGGAACTCCTCCAGGGATTCCCTTCATCAGCACATAAGCTCTGTGCTACTGTAAAAATTAAACTATAATAATGTTGTTTAATGTTTTCTGTGAAGCTATGTTGGCTGTGCTTTTCTGCTTTATTGAGAGTGAAGAGTCCACTGGGTGGTTCACCCCTCTGGAAGCTCTTTCATCACCCTACCACAAACAACCACATGATCTGCAGATTCTCCAGGTCAGGTCTTATCAGACAGCTGGAGCAGGCAGACTAATGAGCAGGACAACCAGCAGGGTTGGGAGAGGGACTAGGGATGAGTGGACTGGGCAGGAGAGAAGGAGAAGGACCTGGCACCCAACACTGCAACCCAGGAAACACTGTTACTATGGTAACAACTTACAGATACACTTTTACTACAGCAACAACCTGCAGATACACTGCTACTACAGAAACAACCTACAGATACAGTGTTACTATGGCAACAGTCCACAGATAAGGTACACTAAACCGAGAAAACGAGCCATGTTCTTTGAGTGAACTGATGGTGTGTTTATTGATACAGAAGCATCCATTACATGAACACAGTATTAATACTGATGGTGGGTTAACTAACACAGCATTAAGGCAGCTGCAGAGATGCTTGGCTGTGTTAATGTTTTTCCACGGTTCACTTGACATCCTGGGTCTCAGAAATAACCTTGCCGTCCACCAGCGTCTGGGTGACTGTTAACACCTTTGTACTCTTCGTCACGTGGGACGTTTTCTTCAGTTCTACAGCATCTTCCAGTCTGCAGGGGGGAGGACAAGTGGAGGAAGAAGGGGGACAGGGAAGTGAGGAAATACATGACACCACTAGTCACATGATTTCCATATGAAAGCCACGCTCCCATTTTTTGCATGTGCCTAGTTTGCATGTGATTTGCTGATTTATCTAAACAGGATAAGTAGAGCTGAACATACATAAGTCATACAAAGCCCCACAAACCAGTCCAGTCCTATGGAAATGTTTAGATGGGATAAATATTCAACGGCACGAAAGCTACTTGGTTTGGTTTTAGAGGATGGTTAAATGCAATGCTATGCTTTTGTAAACTAATGTAGGCTAAATTACGCTTAGCTAAGATTAACTAAACAATAATATGAAAAGTAATACAATGTTTTGCTATGTTGTGCTGTGCAACACTATGCTGTGCTGTGCAACACTATGCTGTGCTGTGCAACACTATGCTGTGCTGTGCAACACTATGCTGTGCTATGCTTTGCTATGTTGTGCTGTGCAACACTATGCTTTGCTATGCTGTGCTGTGCAACACTATGCTGTGCTATGCTTTGCTGTGTTTTGCTGTGTTGTGCTGTGTTGTACAGCCGTGGCCAAAAGCAGCGACATACATTTTGTTTTTGCAAAGCTTGCTGGGCCTTGGCATAAAATGACTGCTAACATAATTTCAGTAATTCATATCATCAGCACAGGGGAAAGTGTGAACTAGTTCTAGCCAGGTGAAATCACTCTATCATTCTGATTGTATTTTAAGAGCAGATTGACTGCTGTAAAAGAGGGGACCATTTGCATAAATTTTACTTTTTCGCCCCATAAAAGCTTAAATGTGCCTTATTGTATTCCAGTATTCTATAGAAACATGTGAAAACATTTTCCTCAAATACTGAACCGTCAAACTTTGCAAAACACAACATTTGTCATTGGCAAGACTTATGGCCATGACTGTACTTGTTATGCTATACAATGCTATGCTATGCTATGCTATGCTATGCTATGCTATGCTATGCTATGCTATGCTATGCTATGCTATGCTATGCTACTACTGACTTACTTGAAGTTCCCCCCGTCTAGCAGCTTCCTGTAGGTGGCAATCTCAGCCTCCAGCTTCATCTTGATGTTGAGAAGGGCCTGGTATTCCTGGGTCTGCAGGGAGACGCTAGCGCGTAGCTGCGTTAGCTCTGCCTCCCGCTGCAACAGCATGCTGTTGTACTTGTCCATCTCCAGGTTGTAGCGCATTGCCACGTCTCGCAGGGTAGCCTCCAGGGAGGATCTCTGGAAGGTTGGGAGCAGAGAGACCACATTGTGTACTGTGCCTTTACCAGGGTACTATGAAAATATGAAATGTTTCCTTTTTATTGTGTTATTGTCTTGGCTGGTTATGTAGTGTTGGATGGAGTTAATGCCTTGGCTGGTTGGATAGAGATTGTTGGATGAGTAAGATCGACAGTGTTACTGTTTAGGAGGTTCAATGATGTGATGATGAGTTAGTGACAGATATGGGAAGTAACAAAGTACAAATACTTTATTACTGTACTTCTTCTGGTATCAGAACTTCCCTATACATTTTTCTGTCAACTTTTACAAAGAAAGTTTACGCAAATATCTGAACTTTCTACTTCTTCACTGTTATTACACTTTTTACACAATTTTTACACTGTTGTTACACACTTTTTACATATAGTTTCTACACAGTGTTTACTCTATTGTACACTGTTTTTACACTGTTATTACACTTATTACACTTTCTATACAGTTTTTAAACTTATTACACTGTTATTATGTTGTTATTACACTTTTTACACTGTATATGCACTAACATTACATTGGTGTTACACTGTTTCAGAAAGGGAAGTAACCAAGTACAAATACTTGGTTACTGAACTTAAGTAGATTTTATCTGGTATCAGTACTTTTACTTTTTCTGACAACTATTACTTTCACTTCTTACATGTTTTACACAAATGTCTGTACTTTCTACTTCTTCACTGTTATTACACTCTTTTTACACAGTTTTTACAGTTTGAACATTGTTATTAAACTGTTATCACACTTTTAACATAGTTTCTACACAGCTTTTAAGGCCATTATACACTGTTTTAACACTGTTATTATGTTGTTATTACACTTTTTACACTGTGTTTACACTAACATTACACTAACATTACACTGTTGTTACACTGTTGCAGAAAGGGAAGTACATTTTCAAACCAGGCTCCTAACTTTAGTTTTAATACATATTTGGTGGCATAATCAATATAATTTCTTGTCATTGCGCACCTTTTTTCATTTCCTGGCTATCATGCACAACAGATGTAAGCTAGTCTATGAAGCTACCATGGAGCAAGGCAGAAGGCAACAAGAATAATAGCTAATGCTATGGATGAGACAGAGGGAGTTAGCAATGTCAACATGACTGAGAATAGAAACATTCGTGATCACCCATGGCCATATATGAGGATGTTTGAAATTGTTTGAAATGTTCTGCGTCACAAAGGATTCCTGGTGAATGCGCTGCGTGTCTATTGTGTCTTTTTGTATTTCAGTAATATAATATGAGGTCCAGTTACCAAGCGTGACACTAAAACAGGTAGTAGTAATGGAGGGTTAGTGATGTGATGGAGGGTTAGTGATGTGATGGAGGGTTAGTGATGTAATGGAGGTTTAGTGATGTGATGGAGATTTAGTGATGTGATGGAGGGTTAGTGATATGATGGAGGTTTAGTGATGTGATGGAGGTTTAGTGATGGGATGGAGGGTTAGTAATGTGTTGATGTGATGTTTAGCTGGGAGGGTTAGTGATGTAATGGAGGGTTAGTGATGTGATGGAGGGTTAGTGATGTGTTGATGTGATGTTTAGCTGGGAGGGTTAGTGATGTCGTTTTGAAAGACAATTGGACAGTCCTGTACAACTCCTTTCCACCCGTGAGGCCTCCCCCCTCCCCCCCTCTACAGTGACGACCCTCTCCATTCAGGAGAGAGAAGTGAACAAACTGTTCAAGAGACAGAACCCCCGCAAAGCAGCTGGGCCGGACTCTCTGGGCCGGACTCTCTCCAGCCACCCTCAAGAATTGCGCTGACCAGCTGTCTCCGGTGTTTACCTACATCTTCAACACCTCCCTGGAGACATGCCATGTGCCAGCCTGTCTCAAGTCCTCCACCATCATCCCTGTGCCCAAAAAGCCCAGGCCAACTGGACATAATGACTACAGACCCGTCGCCCTGACCTCTGTGGTAATGAAGTCTTTTGAGCGCCTGGTGCTGGCACACCTTAAAGCCATCACAGACCCTCTACTGGACCCCCTGCAGTTTGCCTACAGAGCCAACAGGTCTGTGGACGATGCAGTTAATATGGCCCTCCACTTCACCCTACAGCACCTGGACTCCCCAGCATCCTACGCCAGGATCCTGTTTGTGGACTTCAGCTCTGCCTTTAATACCATCCCCGCTCTGCTTCAGGACAAGCTCTCCCAGCTGAACGTGCCTGATTCCACCTGCAGGTGGATCACAGACTTCCTGTCTGACAGGAAGCAGTGCGTTAAGCTGGGAACATAAGTCTCTGATTCCCGGTCCATCAGCACTGGATCTCCCCAGGGTTGCGTCCTTTCTCCTCTACTCTTCTCCCTGTACACCAACAGCTGCACCTCCAGTCATCCGTCCGTGAAACTCCTGAAGTTTGCAGACGACACCACCCTCATTGGGCTCATCTCTGGTGGAGACGAGTCTGATTATAGGTGGGAAGCAGACAACCTGGTGACCTGGTGCAGCCAGAACAACCTAGAGCTCAATGCTCTCAAGACAGTGGAGATGGTTGTGGACTTCAGGAAGAACACAGCCCCACTCACCCCCATCACCCTGTGTGACTCCCCAGTCAACACTGTGGAGTCCTTCCGCTTCCTGGGCACTTTCCTCTCCCAGGACCTCAAGTGGGAACTGAACATTAGCTCCCTCACCAAGAAAGCACAACAGAGGATGTACTTCCTGCGGCAGCTGAAGAAATTCAACCTGCCAAAGACAATGATGGTGCACTTCTACACAGCCATCATTGAGTCCATCCTCACCTCCTCCATCACCACCTGGTACACTGCTGCCACTGCCAAGGACAAGAGCAGGCTGCAGCGTATCATCCGCACTGCAGAGAAGGTGATTGGCTGCAATCTGCCTTCCCTCGAGGACCTGCACACCTCGAGGACCCTGAGACGGGTGAAGAAGATTGTGGCTGACTCTTCCCACCCTGGACATTCCCTGTTTCAGTCACTCCCCTCTGGCAGAAGGCTGCGGTTCATCAGGACCAAAACCTCACGCCATACAAACAGCTTCTTCCCTTCCGCTGTTGGCCTCCTCAACAAGGCCAAAGCTCACACTGACTGAATGTCTTTAAAACTTTTTACATTTTGCACTACACTCATTCCTGTAATATTTGTATTTTATATTGTATTTTATATTGTAAATTGGCAACTTGTATTTTACTTATTGTATATTTTATTTTAATTGTATTCCACTTAGTATTGCTAGTTTATGTATCCTTAGTATAGTTAGACCACATATTTAAATTTAAGATTGCTACATGTTTACTGTATGCACCTTCCTACCAAAGCAAATTCCGTGTCTGTGCAAACTTTCATGGCGAATAAATCCCATTCTGATTCTGATTCTTCTGATGGAGGGTTAGTGATGTGTTGATGTGATGTTTAGCTGGGAGGGTTAGTGATGTGATGGAGGGTTAGTGATGTGATGGAGGGTTAGTGATGTAATGGAGGGTTAGTGATGTGATGGAGGGTTAGTGTTGTGGGGATGTGATGTGTAACTGGGAGGTCACCTGGCTGATGTGGGACTGCAGGTCTATCTGGAGAGTTTGCATGGACCTGCGACTGTCACTCACTGTGACGGTGGCCTGCTGTAGAGACGCTGTGTTCTCTGTCACCTGGATCTGCACCTCTGTAATCTGGACACACACCACACACACACACACATACACACACACGCATACACACACAACACACACACACATCACACATGGAAAAACACACATACATACACACACACACACACACATCAGTTAACAAACGTCTGCACATCATATTGGGAGGTGTCAGTAAAGATCATAGTCATACTTTAGTTTCATGCCATGCTTTCAGCTCCTCCTGGTTCTTCAGGGCCATCTTCTCGTACTTGGCTCTGATCTCAGACATGATCTGGGCCAAGTCGTGGCCTTTAGGGGCGTCTACATCCACCTGCACTCCAGACTGGGACACCTGGGCATGCAGCTCCATCACTTCCTGTTACAGACAGGATGTGAGGTCAGGATGGGTTACATTTAGTCATTTAGCAGACGCTCTTATCCAGAGCGACTTACAGTAAGTACAGGGACATTCCCCCCGAGGCAAGTAGGGTGAAGTGCCTTGCCCAAGGACACAACGTAATATGGCACGGCGGGGAATCATTCCGGCAACCTTCTGATTACCAGCCCAACTCCCTCACCGCTCAGCCATCTGACCCCCGGGTTAGTGTTAAGTTGTATTAAAACCTAGGACAGGTTTTAAGAGAACTGATCGTTTTCAATAAAAACAATCACTAATGTTGAAAAGTTGTGAGTGGGGGTAAATGATATGTGAACACAGCAAATAATCATACTGAACCCTCCCTGTGATATGTCATTATCATACTCAACCCTCCCTGTAATAAAGGCCCTCATACATCAATGTTGAACATTTTCAGCAAAAAGAGCTGTGAATTACCACTAAATTATGTAAAGTAACACTTTTGTGAAGATTTGTTGGAATCAAGACCAGCATTGATAAGTTTAGGCATGTGTGAGTATCAACCAGATGGGTGTAACCTAAAACGAGTTTAGTTGCACTTTAACACTCTTCTGTGAATCTATGGGCACCGTCCTGACCACTACACCCATTCCTCTTCTATCAAGATGCATTTTGCATTTTCATCTCCTGCAGTGGCCTCGTCCTGTCAAAAGAAGGGGCGGGGCTTACAGCCTGGTGGTTCTTCTGCAGGGTGATAAGCTCCGCTTTCAGGGACTCAATGTCGCTCTCCAGGTGCAGACGCATCACGTTGGTGTCATCCAGAACCTTCCGCAGCTCAGCCAAGTCAGCCTCCACCGCCTGGCGCACCTGCCTCTCGTACTCCAGCCTGCACACAACCACAACCACCATGAACACAACCACCATGAACACAACCACAACCACCATGAACACAACCACAACCACCCTGAACACAACCACAACCACCATGAACACAACCACAACCACCATGAACACAACCACCATGAACACAACCACAACCACCATGAACACAACCACAACCACCATGAACACAACCACCATGAACACAACCACAACCACCATGTCCACAACCACCATGAACACAACCACAACCACCATGAACACAACCACAACCACCATGAACACAACCACAACCACCATGAACACAACCACAACCACCATGAACAACCACAACCACCATGAACACAACCACCATGAACACAACCACAACCACCATGAACACAACCACAACCACCATGAACACAACCACAATGAACACAACCACAACCACCATGAACACAACCACAACCACCATGAACACAACCACAACCACCATAAACACAACCACAACCACCATGAACACAACCACAACCACAAACACCATGAATACAGCCACAACCACCATGAACACAACCACAACCACAAACACCATGAACACAACCACAACCACCCTGAACACAACCACAACCACCATGAACACAACCACAACCACAAACACCATGAATACAGCCACAACCACCATGAACACAACCACAACCACCATGAACACAACCACAACCACCATGAACACAACCACAACCACCATGAACACAACCACCATGAACACAACCACAACCACCATGTCCACAACCACCATGAACACAACCACAACCACCATGAACACAACCACAACCACCATGAACACAACCACAACCACCATGAACACAACCACAACCACCATGAACAACCACAACCACCATGAACACAACCACCATGAACACAACCACAACCACCATGAACACAACCACAACCACCATGAACACAACCACAATGAACACAACCACAACCACCATGAACACAACCACAACCACCATGAACACAACCACAACCACCATAAACACAACCACAACCACCATGAACACAACCACAACCACAAACACCATGAATACAGCCACAACCACCATGAACACAACCACAACCACAAACACCATGAACACAACCACAACCACCCTGAACACAACCACAACCACCATGAACACAACCACAACCACAAACACCATGAATACAGCCACAACCACCATGAACACAACCACAACCACCATGAACACAACCACAACCACCATGAACACAACCACAACCACCATGAACACAACCACAAACACCATGAACACAACCACACAGTCTAATATACACCCTGAACGAATGCATTAAGTCATCGACCACATGACTTAATACATACTCTGAACACAACTACAACCACACAACCCTGGACACAAACACAGCCACACATGCCTGCACACACTTACTCCTCCTCCTCCTCCTCTTCTTCCTCCTCCTCCTCCTCCTCCTCCACCTCCTCCTCCACCTCCTCCTCCTCCTCCACCTGGATCCCTGCTACACTACAGTCAGTAGAGCCTACCACGCCGTCCCTCGTGCAGCACTAGGTCACTCTGACCATATCATGGTCCATCAGATTCCTGCATACAGGCAGAAATTAAAGCTCTGTAAACCTGTGACCGGTGGACCAGTGAGGCTATGGAGGATCTGCGGGCATGCTTGGACTGTACTGACTGGGATATGCTCACGACTGCTACCAATAGTCTGGATGAACTCACAGAGGCTGTGACAACATACATCAGCTTCTGTGAGGACTGCTGTATTCCAACACACACCAGGGTGAACTTCAACAACGACAAGCCCTGGTTCTCAGCAGAGCTCAGAAGGTAGAGGTCAGAGAAGGAGGAAGCATTTAGGAGTGGGGATAGAGACAGATTCAAGGGGTCGAAGAATAGGTTTAGCAAGGCGGTGAAAGAGGCTAAACGACTGTACTCAGAGAGACTGAAGCGCCAGTTCTCTGCTAACGACTTTGCTTCTGTCTAGAGAGGGCTCAGGCAGATTACCAACTACTAGGGCAGAGCCCCCCACACCACTAACGACTCTTGCCTGGCCAACGACCTGAACGAGTTCTACTGTAGATTTGAAAGACAAATGGACTGTCCTGATCTACCCCTCCCACCCATGTGGCCTCCCCCCCTCTACAGTGACGACTCCATTCAGGAGGGTGAAGTTACGTAACAGACTTTTCAAGAGGCAGAACCCCTGCAAAGTATCTGGGCTGGACTCTGTCTCTCCTGCCACCCTCAATCACTGCGCTGACCAGCTGTCTCCGGTGTTTACCAACATCTTTAACACCTCCCTAGAGATATGCCATGTGCCAGCCTGTCTCAAGTCCTCCACCATCGTCCCTGTGCCCAAAAAGCCAAGGCCAACAGGACTTAATGACTACAGACCCGTTGCCCTGACCTCTGTGGTTATGAAGTCTTTTTAGCACCTTGTGCTGGCACACCTCAAATCCATCACAGACCCTTTCCTGGACCCCCTGCAGTTTGCCTACAGAGCCAACATGTCAGTGGATGACGCAATTAACATGGCCATCCACATGGCCATCCACTTCACCCTACAGCACCTGGACTCCCCAGCATCCTACGCCAGGATCCTGTTTGTGGATTTCAGCTTTGCCTTCAACACCATCATCCCCGCCCTGCTTTAAGACAAGCTCTCCCAGCTGAACGTGCCCAACTCCACCTGCAGGTGTATCACAGACTTCCTGTGTGACAGGAAGCATTGAGTTAAGCTGGGAACACAAGTGTCTGACTCACAGTCCATCAGCACAGGATCTCCTCAGGGCTGCGTCCTTTCCCCTCTGCTCTTCTCCCTGTACACCAACAGCTGCACCTCCAGTCATCTGTCTGTCAAACTTCTGAAGTTTGCGGACGACACCACCCTAATTGGGCTCATCTCTGACGGGGATGAGTCTGATTATAGGTGGGAAGCTGACAACCTGGTGACCTGGTGCAGCCAGAACAACTTGAAACTCAATGTTCTTAAGACAGTGGAGATGGTTGTGGACTTCAGGAAGAACGCAGTCCCACTTACCCCCATCACCCTGTGTGACTCCCCAGTCAACACTGTGGAGTCCTTCCGCTTCCTGGGCACCATCCTCTCCCAGGACCTCAAGTGGGAACTGAACATCAGCTCCTTCATCAAGAAAGCACAACAGAGGATGTACTTCCTACGGCAGCTGAAGAAATTCAACCTGCCAAAGACAATGATGGTGCACTTCTACACAGCCATCATTGAGTCCATCCTCAGCTCTTCTATCACCATCTGGTACGCTGCTGCCACTGCCAAGGACAAAAGCAGACTGCAGCGTATCATCCGCTCTGCTGAGAAGGTGATCGGCTGCAATCTGCCTACCCTCGAGGACCTGCACACCTCAAGGACCCTGAGGCGAGCGAGGAAGATTGTGGCCGACTCCTTCCACCCTGGACACTCCCTGTTCCAGCTACTCCCCTCTGGCAGAAGGCTGCGGTCCATCAGGACCAAAACCTCACGCCATAATAACAGTTTCTTTCCATCTGCTACTGGCCTCTTCAACAAGCCAAGGACTCCCACTGACATTCATTCATTATTTAACCCAGTATCTGATTGCACTTTGCATGTTGACCACTCATGCTGCTCATTCTTATTCTTATTCTTATTTTTATATATTCTTTATTTTATATTTAAATTGTTTTATTCTTAGATTGTTTAGTTCTTAGGAATAGTTAAACTTTTGTACCTTTACTTAATTTAAGATTTGTATATGTTTAGTGTTTGCACCTCCCTGCCACAGTAAATTCTGTGTTTGTATAACATACATTGCGAATAAACCAAATTCTGATTCTGATTCTAACTCCCCTACTCCTTCTCCCCACATGCATGCACACACACTAACTTGTTCCGGAAGTCATCAGCAGCAAGGTCATGGTTGTCAGTTTGCATCACCAGTCCAGCGTTGGTTATCGTCATCTCCATTATCTGGGGGGTGAGACTGAAAACAGTTACCCTGGTAACCATGGGGGTGACCCTAACCCTGATGGTGACCCTTAATTACCTTAACCCTGATGGTAACCCTAACCCCTGGGGACCCTAACCCTAGATTGAAATGGTGGCTTTCACTTTGAACAATGACGGGACATGCCCAGTCAAGGTCCAGTATTTTATGATCCTAACTCCATTTTATGATCTTGAATACAAATTCCAGTGAAGCAGGAAGTAGAGCTGGTGTTGTGAAGTGGACCTAAAGTCCACGTTGATAACTGAGAGATAAGAAAGAGGGACAGAGGTCATTGTGATGTCTAATTCGGGGGTCAGATGGCTGAGCGGTTAGGGAATCGGGCTATCAGTCCAAAGGTTGCCAGTTCGATTCCCGGCCATGCTAAATGACGTTGTGTACTTGGGAAGGCACTTCACCCTACTTGCCTAATGTCCCTGTACTCACTGTAAGTCGCTCTGCATGAGGGTGTCTGCTAAATGACTAAATGTAATGTAATTAGTGCTGTCAGTTTAACACGTTATTAACGGTGTAAACGCAATCCCATTTTAATGGCGTGAATTTTTTATCGCGCGATTAACGTTCTTTTTGGCCTAGCAAACGTTGTCGTTTTTTTCACATGCTGTTGCAACAACTACTGACATTAGAAAAACTACAACACCACACCGGATCTAGCTAGACCGGAAACAAAACCACAGGCACGCCGCACACACTTGCTTGCGAGCCGGCTAAAGAGTGTAAGCTAACGTTTTGTTTTGAGTGGATGGAGAGCGTGAGACGCCACATGATGTTGTGTCCTTGGGCAAGGCACTTTACCCTACTTGCCTCGGGGGGAATGTCCCTGTACTTACTGTAAGTCGCTCTGGATAAGAGCGTCTGCTAAATGACTAAATGTAAATGTAAGATTCTGAATGGAAATTTAACTTTTAAAAAGTTGCCAAATGGTTTCATTGACAGGACCAAAGTGCTCTGTGTGTTTTGTCGTTGTGAACTGAGCTATCAACGCAGCACATCCAGTCTGAAATACCACTTTCTGGTCAAGCACACAGCTGATGCGAATTATCTGCCCCCTCGTCAAAGCCAGGCGATTGCAATGTTGTTTGCAATTTAAAAAAATACATTTGCACCAAGCAATCCGATCCATTCTCCATATTGATAAGGGCATTCACATGAGAAAAAATAATTGTCCAAAAAGAAATCAAGGGACATTTAGAATAGATAAAAATGTGTGATTAATTGCGATTAATCGCGAGTTAACTATGACATTAATGCGATTAATCTCGATAAAATATTTTAATCGTTTGACAGCACTAACGGTGTGTTTACACTGCAGCGTTTTTTACCGCTCTGCACTACTGGCCTTCCCACAGTGCACCATGCTCAGGGGCGTGTCAGACAGATTAATTCAGAGCTGTAGTTCTCTTAAATCACTGTTGTAGTTCATATAATGTCATGGCAAATGTGCAGACAAAATACAACTTTTACACACATTAAGCAAAAATCCGATACGCTTTCTAGATCTGACATGATCTTATCTACAGCACACAATAGGTTTTCCCATAAATTGCTGGTGTTTTTTTTATTGCCATAACAAATGTGAGCTAATCTGGAGTTAACCTTAGCTAACATGCTAGTTTTTCATATGACTGTAAAAAAAGAAGAAAGAAAACCCCTTTATTTCAGAATTGTCTTCCAAATTTAACAAGGTTGCACAACTTGTAATTTTTGCAATTTGTAGCATTTTATTACTACATGTTAGTCTGTAACATGAAGGCAAAACTGATTCAACCATTAAAACCATATATCCTCTGAAAGCTTATGCCCTCAGGATGTTATCTAATGAGACAAGAGGCACGTCCTTCTCTCCATATTAGTATGCTGGTGATGCATAATAAATTCGGTATTAGTAAATGGAGTAAATGGCTGATACTTTTTTGGGCTGTGCCATTTAGGGAAACGGATTCAACCACCTAACCCATGTATTTACTGAAAGCTTACATCCTAAGGATGTGATCTGTGGAAAAGACTACAGGTTTGATGACACATTTGACCATTTCTGAACTGTCCAGTCATGCTTTAGGGAGATGCAAATGTTTTAAGTAGCCTACATAATTATCAGGCTTCTAAACCTATACCAATTGTAAATTTGATACGCTGATAACATGATTTACATCTCAGAAATCATTATATGAACAATCTACATTAAGCTTATGTCAATTATCAATATGAAAGAATGCTCAATGCATCTCCATGTCTCCTGATATAGCCTTGGTGGTTGAGAGTGAGTTAGAGGCAGGGGCAGCATGCAGGGGCAGTGGAGACAGCTCTGTTGCTGAGGTGAGTGCTGAAAGGTGACAGGTAGTTGAAGATGTCCCAATGCTTATTGGGAAGTTTAGTTTTTAAAATATTTAAATGTCCAGCCCCTCAGTATATGTATAACAACTATGGTAGTAATAGTTGTGGTAAATGCACCAGAATGCGGGAAATTGCATCTTAAAAAAATTCTGGGGGAGAAACCCCAAGACCCTCCGGCAAAATGTGTTCTCCCCACTTTCAAAATGCTGCTGACGTCCATGCTGATACATTTACATTTAGTCATTTGCCAGACGCTCTTATCCAGAGCGACTTACAGTAAGTACAGGGAAATTCCCCGAGGCAAGTAGGGTGAAGTGCCTTGCCCAAGGACACAACGTCATTTGGCTCGGCCGGGAATCGAACTGACGACCTTCAGATTACAAGCCCGTTTCCCTAACCGCTCAGCCACCTGACTCCCCGATGACTGATACATCACAACACAGTAGACTGATACATCACAACAAAGTAGACTGATTCATCACAACACTTTAGACCTGCTGAGTTTCTGAACTGGCTCGTGTTTCTATCTCTGCCTTTGTTAGCAATTCCCCCTCACCTTCTCGCGCAGGTCGCCCCTCCTTCACATGCCTCCTAACCAGTTCCCCTCCTGCCTACCTCCTTTTCAGGCCCTAACAACACAAAAGGCCTTCTCTCTCCCCCCCCTCTCTCTCCCCCTGACCTTCTCACGCAGGTCTTCTAGGATGGCCTGGTAGCGGCTGTAGTCGTGGAGGTCTGGTCCTCTCTTCTCCAGAGCCTCTCTGATCTTCAGCTCCAGTTTGCCGTTGGCCTGCTCCAGGTTCCTGACTGTCTCCAGGTAGGAGGCCAGACGCTCGTTCAGGTTCTGCATGGCAAACTTCTTTCCCCCGGCCACCCCGCCCCCCCCAGGCCCCCAGGCCCCCCCAGAGTTGATCGTCCTTACAGCCCGGCCCCCAGCCCCCCAGCCCAGACTGCCGTGGCCGTACCGGCCCCCCTCGGCCCCCCAAACTCCCCCAGTGAGACTACGGGAGGCCCTGCTACCCCGGTCCACATTCAGCGCGTACAAGGAGGAGCTGAGATTTTCCATCAGAGCGGTGAAGAGGAGAGCGTCGGAAAGACAGACAGATGAACTGTGAGCTGAGCAGAGTGGAGGAGGGATAAAGACAGACAGATGAACCCTAACCTGAGCAGAGTGGAGGAGGGATGAAGACAGACAGATGAACTCTGAGCTGAGCAGAGGGGAGGAGGGATGAAGACAGACAGATGAACTCTGAGCTGAGCAGAGGGGAGGAGGAATGGGGTTTTATGTGTGCAGAGCAACACTGGGGTGTGTCACACTCCTCCTTCAGATCCTTATCTCTGCATGACCTTTCACCTCTGGAGCAGACTCCGCCCCAGACACTTGCCTTCACCTCTGGTCTCTTATAAGTAGACCTTTTACAGCCTGTTAAAGTGGGAATGTGTAAAAAAGGCACGAACGCAGAACGGGGGTAACTGTTGTAATGGAAATAAGCCAGCAGCAGAAATAAAAGTCAAGCTAAATTGACACAGTACCCCCATGGTGCCCCTCCCTCCTTCTCCATACAGTCTATCTGCCCCATAGCGCCCCTCCCTTTCGCATCCTTGGTTAGCTTATCACATTGTTACTGACAAATAATGAGCACTTCTAGTAAACCTATATTAGCATTTGAAGTGGAAATAAGCAGCAACAAATGTATGCTTTTTAATCTTTGCCATTTTCATAAGTAACAAGCATGCATACTTATTTAAAAATTCCACAAATATCAGTAGTAAAATGTCAGTAAAAAACTGACCCATCTGCATCCAACGCAATTTCCCCAGAAATTGTACCTTCTAGTTCATAATATGATTTGATGTTCAAACACAGTAAGACATTTAGACATTTGGCTGAATGTTGGAGGCTTTATTGAAATGTCTGGACAGAGTGGTTACCTAACCCTAACCCTTCAGGCACAGCTGGAGAGACTGAAAACTATGATGATGCAAAGTTCAACATAACAAGCAGATCATTCTTTCGGTTCTGTATTATTTTTTGAAATGTCTAAAATCATATTGATTTGACAACAATCTTAGGTTAAATGTTTTGGTCAATGTCTATGCTCCTAAAATAAAAAATATCAAAACACTGAAGACAACGACATATAAGGCAGTGATGGAATAAATAGAGTATGAGTTAGTGTTCATCTGGTCCAGTCGGCCCTCCCGGAGGTCATGTGACCCTACTTTTTAGTGTTGTGTAACCAGACATTAACAGACTTCTTCCTGAATCAGTCAGTCAGCTGTAGTTGCATAAGCAGGAAGTGAGCAGGACTGGCAGGTCAGAGGTTCCTCTCCTTGGTCTCCGTGCTGGAAGAGACCACCTTGCCATCCACCAGCGTCTGTGTGACTGTCATCACCTTGGTCTTCACTGTCCGCTGATCCTCTAGGGCATCTTGCAGCCTGAAAGATCCAGAAAAGTCAGTATTTGTTCCAGAACAGATAAATAGATGTTTCAGAACAATACGTATGTGTGTCAGAACATTAAAGTCAAATATTTCCCAAAATGGAAACACTTGAGTAACATATACGTTCTTAAGAACAGTAATGAATTACATGCACTTTGTTACTGTCAACCACTGGTTCCACAACAGTCAGTGAGTGTTCCAGAACAGTTAAGTACATGTTCTAGAACAATCTGTCTACATTCTAGAACTGTTCTAGCGACCCCATCTCTCATGTTGTCTCATCGTCACGGTGACTCACTGGAAGTCCTCCCCATCCAGTAGCCTCCTGTAGGTGGCGATCTCAGCCTCCAGCTTCATCTTGATGTTGAGCAGCGCCTCGTACTCCTGCGTATGGTGCTGGATGTTCCCCCGCAGCTGCGTCAGCTCCGCCTCCACGCCCAGCAGCACGCCGTTCAGACTGTCCATCTCCAGGTTGTAGCGCATCTCCACGTCCCTCAAAGTGCCCTCTAGGGAGGACTTCTGGAGGTGGGGAGGAGGGGGAGAGAGAGGGAGTGAGGGAGGGTGGGAGGGAGGGAGGGAGGGAGAAATATGTGTTTATCTGTACTAACGTAGGTTGCATGTGAAAATGGATTTAAATGAGTGTTCAATTGTGTGTTGAGTGTTCAAGTGTGTGTGTGTAAATGTGTGTGTGTGAGTGTGTGCGTGTGTGTGAGTGTGTGGGTGTGTGTGGGTGTGTGTGTGTGTGTGTGTGTGTGTGAGTGAGTGTATGTGTGTGTGTGTGAGTGTGAGTGTGAGTGTGTGAGTGTGTGTGTGTGTGTGTGTGTGTGTGTGTGAGTGTGTGTGTGTGTGTGTGGGTGTGTGTGTGAGTGTGAGTGTGTGAGTGTGTGTGTGTGTGTGTGGGTGTGTGTGTGTGAGTCTAACCAGGCTCTTCTGGGACTCCAGCTCTATCTCCAGGGTCTGCAGCTGTCTGCGGAGGTCGTTCCCCTCCGAGCGGGAGCTCTGTAGTGCCTCTGTGTTGTGGGTCACTTGGGTCTGGACCTCTGTGATCTGCAGAACACAGCACAGCTCTCAACCTCCTCTCCACCTCCTCAGAGGTAGCTGCAATATGACTGTTGGTAATTGGCAGACCGTTCCTTGACTCTAACCACCGAAACACTTAGAATTATGCACTTCACAAACCCTAACCCTCTGCACTTCTGATCCGTAATGCTGTACTTTCTATATACTCTGTTTTTCACTTTGTATAAAGCCTCTGCTAACTGAATACATCTAAAATAATGGTGTCTGGGCTCAGGTCAGGCTTTCATTTCTACATCTGTAGTCATCACAGGATTCACTACGAGATGTCCTTCTCACCTGAGATTCATGCCATGCTTTCAGCTCCTCCTGGTTCTTCAGGGCCATCTTCTCGTACTTGGCTCTGATCTCAGACATGATCTGGGCCAGGTCGTGGCCTTTAGGGGCGTCTACGTCCACCTGCACTCCAGACTGGGACACCTGGGCACGCAGCTCCATCACTTCCTGTTACAGACAGGATGTGAGGTCAGGATGGAGGCACGGCGGGGAAGTGTGTTGGAGGCTGGTTAAGAGGCTGGTTCAGAGGCTGGTTCAGAGGCTGGTTAAGAGGCTGGTTCAGAGGCTGGTTTAGAGGCTGGTTCAGAGGCTGGTTAAGAGGCTGTGTTAGGAGCTGGGGGAAGTGTGTTGGAGGCTGGTTCAGAGGCTGGGTTAGAGGATGGGGGAAATGTGTTGGAGGCTGGTTCAGAGGCTGGGTTAGAGGCTGGGATTATGTGACATCTTACGTTGTCGTGGTTCTTCTTGAGAAAGATGAGCTCCTCCTTCAAGCCCTCGATCTCGCTTTCCAGGTTCATGCGACCCAAGTTGGTGTCATCAATCACCTTCCTCAGCCCCACGATGTCAGCCTCCACAGACTGGCGGATAGACAGCTCCGACTCGTACCTACACACAGGCACACACATCCTTCAGTAATGACCCTCATTCTCCACTGATGGCTATTCCACCTGTGTGTGCCTAGGGTGTGGCTCTAACTGTCTGTTTCTAAAGCCTCGAGGCTTCATCAGTGTAAACACACAGGGCTCTGTGATCAGTGTAAACATGCAGGGATCTTCTTACTTCACTCTGAAGTCGTCAGCGGCGAGGCGGGCGTTGTCAATCTGCAGTATCAGACGAGCGTTGTCCACGGTGGCATCAAACACCTGAAACACAGAAAAGGTCAGTTCTGGAACAACACAGAGATGCTGTTAACAACGACCTATCTATCCCTAACTCTGTTTACCTTCTGATCAGCTAATCAGGGTTCTCCTACAGCTGTGTTCTCCTACCACTAGTCAAGGACTCTGAACTGCATGTGAGTGCTCGTGGATGTGTGTGTGTGTGAGTGGATATGTGTGTGGATGTGTGTGTATGTGTGTGTGAACTGCTGAAGCCAGCTATCCCACTGTTTGTTTAGTTACAGAGTGGAGATGGAGCCAATCATTAACCTGCAGACACAGCTGGCCACCACTCCTAATGGAACATCTGCTGTGTGTGTAAATGTGTATGTGTGTGTGTAAGTGTGCGTGTAAGTGTGTGTGTGTGGGTGTACCCTGGGTTGGGTTTCCTGTTGCTATCATATACAGACTTGTTTGTGTCATGGACAGGGTGGGTATCACTTCCTGCTATCCGGAAGTAGTTGTGACGCTGAGCAGTGGAATTAGATTCAACTGGATACAACCAGTCTGTAAAGGTGGGCGGTCAATATTCAGCAGGATGAACAAAATCACAACCCCCGCCCAAACCACCCTAACCCACACTCTGCAATCCCTAACACTGACTTTAACCACTCAAATTGTAAACCCCCGACCTTACCCTACGTGATTCTCCACTCTCTCGTATCTTCCCCCCTCCTCTCTTCTATACTCCTCTCCTCTCGTCTTCTCCCCTCTCCTCTCTTCTATACCCCTCTCCTCTCGTCTCCTCCCCTCTCCTCTCTTCCATGCCCCTCTCCTCTCGTCTCCTCCCCTCTCTTCTCCTCTCCTCTCCTTTCGTCTCCTCCCCTCTCCTCTCTTCTCCTCCCTTGTCTTCCTCCCCCCTCTCTTCCTCTCCTCTCCTTCCCTCCAGGTTAAACGTTTTGTTTGTTCTCATTTGCAAATGTTCTCATTTGCAAGGCAAAGTTCACTGACCTTGTTCCCAAGTTAGTTTCACTTCTGGGAACCGAGTTAGGGGGCTGTGCTGGTAGCCGATATCCTCCACCAGTGATCCTGATTATAAATAATTGTGATGGATATGTATGTTTAAACTCATACATGCCATACATTGATCACTCAGTGCCTGAGGAGATTTCATCTGAGCTCTATGGACAAACCCAGACGGCGTGACTGGAATGTTCCACATGGAAACTTTTTCCTCATGTTCCTCTCAGACTACTGGTTCACAGCAGTCACACAGTGAAAGCAGGGTTAGATCTCCTCGTTCTGGAGTACTAAAAGCAGGAAGAAGCACAGTCTGATGGTAGATGGGGTGTGTTGTTACTCATTGTTGGAAACACACACACATACACACTTATACTCTCTCACAAACACACACACACACATACATACACACACACAAACACACACACTGTCAATGGGCTTTATCAAGAGAAGTAGGAAGTGTTGTTTAATTGCTGTTGAAGAAAGCACTTCTAAACTAATTCATCCAAACTCCACCCTGTGAGAGCGAACATCATAACAGCTCTGTGTAGGTGTGACCGCTCTTATCAGCTCTGTCACGCCAGGTGACACAACCTCGCTTCAACTAGCGTTTTCACACACTCATCAGTCTTCTCTCTCTGTTTCACACACTACCCCAGCTGCAGAGGCTGAGAAACAACTTTCCCAACTCTGAGCCACACAAATGGTTAATACCAAACATTTTAGATGACTTATGCATGATTCAATTTCCAGTCAGTATTTCCTAATGTGCCCATGACTCCCCCCTCTCCCTTATCACACATACAGCTCCTCTCATTCCCAACCCCAGCCTCTGAGAGGTAATTTAGACCAGGAACTAGTCTGACCACCGATAACCAGAGGCCCCCACAAACTGCTTCCTGTCTGTACCATTCTGGTTCCTGTCCCACCCTGCCCCTCTTCCATACTGTTCGCCCTGTCCTGTCCCCTGCCCACCACCATTCTTCACCTATCACCCTGCAGTAATCTACCCCAATCAGCAGACAGCTTTAACGAACTACAAATTAATTTGCTCTACACAGCAGAAAGCGTTAATGAACTACAAACTAATCAGCAGATAGCTTTAATGAGTCTCTCTGGGCCTCTGATGGTAGGTTAACAACTCTTTTCTCTTTCTCTCCGTGTCTCTCTCTTTCAATTTCTCTTTCCACTTGACTGGGCAGTATGCTTTTAGTATCCACAGTCCTCCCCTCCCTCCCACTCCTTCACATACCTCCTAACCAGTTCCCCTCCTGCCTACCTCCTTTTCAGGCCCTAACAACACAAAAGGCCTTCTCTCTCCCCCCCCTCTCTCTCCCCCTGACCTTCTTGCGCAGGTCGTCCAGGATGGCCTGGTAGCGGCTGTAGTCGTGGAGGTCTGGTCCTCTCTTCTCCAGAGCCTCTCTGATCTTCAGCTCCAGCTTGCCGTTGGCCTGCTCCAGGTTCCTGACTGTCTCCAGGTAGGAGGCCAGACGCTCGTTCAGGTTCTGCATGGCAAACTTCTCGTTGCCTGTGATGTTGGCCGTGTCGCCTCCCACCTGTAGGGAAGAGGAGAGGGAGGCCCCTGTGCCCCCCTGGGAGCTGCGGACGCCAGAGTAGGAGGAGGAGGAGATACGGGCCCCCTGGCCCCCAGCCCCTGCGTAGATGCTGGCGGCGCGGTAGGAGGGGGCGGCTGAGGAGCGGGTGACAGACACATGACCGGACGGCACCTTGGAGGTGTGCACAGAGTACGAGCTGCTTCTGTAGCTCATGGTGCTGAAGAGAGAGACGGAGAGAGACTGAAGGAGAAAGAGACTGACAAGAGGGAGAGACAGTTGTAGCGAGTGAGACTGACTAGAGAGAGACTGACGTAGGGAGAGAGTTGTAGCGAGTGAGACTGACTGGAGAGCTGAAGGAGGGCAGACCTCAGTAACAGGGTAGGGGAGGGAGGGAGGAAGCAGCTGCACTTTTATAAACCTGCCGGCCCCCACAAACCCCACCTCCTGGCCTGCCCCCAGCCCTGGCCACGCCCCCCCTCCCTCCCACTGCTCTGTTCTGCACCCACAGGAATTCCATTTAAAACTTTCAAACTACTTCATGAAGTAGTTTATTGGTAGCTCCTTTTCTGAGGATTTACACAAGCAAATACAAGGTGTGTATATGAAAATATGTCAAAATATGTTTTTTTTACCACACCACACTACACACATTGTGTGTATACTGTATACTTTTATAAACTTTACAGATGAATCACCCTTCATTCATTCATTCATTGTGAAGTAAAAGCCCTTTGTTGCATGTCTTCCTCTCGCTCTCTCCCTGCCTTTCCTGCCACTCTTCACTTAAACTGTCCAAAATATACAGTACATGAAAAAAGAATACAAAATATATTGTTCCATATTTGAGTGTGACGGAGGGAAGTATAGGGAGGAATGAGGGAGAGCTGCAGGATAATAGGGAGGGATAAGGGAGGGATGCGGGAGGATAAGGTGTGACTGGGAGAAGGCGCTGGGGTGTGGGAGAGGTAGAGTTAAAGGGATGGTGGTGGTAACAGATAAGGTTGTTTAGTCACAGGTAAGTTCCAGTCAGAGATGTCATGATCAGGTCTGGACAGGACAACCCTGAGCCACAATGCAGACACCAGGCCTGGGATCCTCACCTGTCTACCTGTCTGCCTGTCTACCTGTTTACCTGTCTGCCTTTCTACCTGTCTGCCTGTCTACCTGTTTATCTGTCTGCCTGTCTACCTGTCTGCCTGTCTACCTGTCTACCTGTCTATCTGTCTATCTGTCTGCCTGTCTACATGTCTACATGTCTGCCTGTCTATCTGTCTACCTACCTGCCTACCTGTCTGCCTGTTTACCTGTCTGCTTGTCTACCTGTCTGCCTATTTACCTGTCTGCCTGTCTACCTGTCTGCCTGTCTGCTTGTCTACCTGTCTACTTGTCTGCCTGTCTACCTGTCTGCCTGTCTGCCTGTCTGCCTGTCTACCTGTCTACCTGTCTTCCTGTTTACCTGTCTGCCTGTCTACCTGTCTGCCTGTCTGCCTGTCTGCCTGTCTACCTGTCTGCCTGTCTGCCTGTCTACCTGTCTGCCTGTCTGCCTGTCTACCTGTCTGCTTGTCTGCCTGTCTACCTGTCTGCCTGTCTACCTGTCTACCTGTCTGCCTGTCTGCCTGTCTACCTGTCTACCTGTCTGCCTGTCTGCCTGTCTGCCTGTCTACCTGTCTACCTGTCTGCCTGTCTGCCTGTCTACCTGGCCTGTGATCCTCACCTGTTGGCCTGTCTACTCTCACACACACCACCAGCACAGGGAAACTGAGATTCTATAAATGGGCAAAGACTTACTGATCCTCGTCTGATTGTGTAGTAATAATCCAGTCAGCATGCTGTTTGTCTTCTGAGAAGCTATAAGTGTCCCGAGGTAGGGAGGATGTGATCGTTTCCTTCTCAGGATGTGAAGCTCAGACACAATGACAGAATAGCAGCCATGGTCCTGAGAACACCCATTATCACGTCCACAGGCCCCCCCCCCTGTCCTCTAGACATGTGGAACATGGTTGTACACTGCTTTGTCAGAACACATATGCCTGTGTGTAAACACAGTGTGTGTGTGTGTATGTACAGTATGTGTGTGTGTAAGCAGTCAAACAACCCTCCTATTGTCAACATTGTTTTAGTTGTGTTAGAGCCATTATAATCATACAGTACATACCCCACCCACACACACGCACACACACACACACACATATACAAACACACCCACACACACTCATACACCCACACACTCATACACACTCATACACACACCCCACCTAGCAAACAGAGAAACCCTGGCTGACAAAGCCAAAGGCACACAGTGCTCCATCTTTCAGCAGAGTCCTGGACCTGTCTTTTTATGTGTGTGTGTGTTCATGTGTGTGTGCATTTGTGTGTGTGAGTATGTTTGTTTGTGTGTGTTCATGTGTGTGTGTGCATGTTCATGTGTGTGTTCCTGGTACCTCTTATTTGTGTGTTTGCTAAAAGAAGCAGGAAGGAACACTGGGCAGGAAATTAAAATGAATTCCAAACAAAGTGAAACAATTGAACACCTTTATATTCTTCCGCTGGGGCCTGAACTCTGTGAGGACTAGCATGGGCCCCTCCCCGGGTTAGGGCTAGGGTTAGCCCCCCCTCCCCCGGGTTAGGGCTAGGGTTAGCCCCCCCTCCCCCGGGTTAGGGCTAGGGTTAGCCCCCCCTCCCCCGGGTTAGGGCTAGGGTTAGCCCCCCCTCCCCCGGGTTAGGGCTAGGGTTAGCCCACCTTTTTGGCCTTTTTTTCCAAAAGCTTTTTTCCAAAAATGTTTTTTCTGAAAGGTTTTTAGCGAAAGTTTTTTCGATAAACTGTTTTTGCGAAAGTTTTTTTCAAAACTTTTTTCACACACTGTTTTTTCACACACAGTGAAAGAAGAGGAGAACAGAGAAGCCTAATACTGAGTAGATTAAAGCAGAGCAGAGTACAATAGAGTACAGTACAGTACAGTAAAATCCTCATCAAGTACTCATCAATGATGCAAACTTTTGAAACTTTTAGTTTGAAAACGTTTGAAAAAAATATTTGTTCAACCTTTGGAAGACCTTTGGTCTTACTGTTCTTTAATCTTCAAACAGAACAGAGCTGCTCCACCGACACGTCAACAGCATAGTTGTAGTCCTGCACTGTCTCCTGGATACTGTCACACACATTGTGACCCACAGACGCACTCTGTTGTCAGTCAAGCACAAATGCACAAACTCATACTTGCTCACAATACACGTACACTTAATAAACAATCTAATGAGGCCAGGGTGCATTCTGGGTACTGTAGTCCAGTCACTGACCGCTGACCATTGACTGCTGACCACTGACCACTAACTGCTGACCACTGATTGAGTCTGTGTTTTAGGACCCTTGTCTCTCCCCTGTCACTCCCTGCCTCACCTCTGCCCCCACTCTCTATGTGGCCCTGAGAGGGACACAATATAACAGTTCAGCCCACATTCCAGCCAGCACAGATCCTCCTCTGTCTCCTCTCTCTACTTTCTCGTTCACACGATTCATCAGTCTTTCTTTCTCTCTTTACCCTCTGTCTCTGACACCCTTCTCCTCCCCCTCACCTCACCTCCCCTCTCCCTCTCCTTTCCTCCCCTCTCCTCCCCTTCTTTCTTCCATCTCCTACCCATCACCTCCCCTCTCCTCCCCTTCTCCTCCCCTCTCCTCCCTTCTTTCTTCCATCTCCTACCCAACACCTCCCCTCTCCCTCTCCTCCCCTCTCCTCCCCTTCTTTCTTCCATCTCCTACCCATCACCTCTCCCCTCCCCTCCCCTCCCCTCCCCTCCCCTCCCCTCCCCTCCCCTCTCCTCCCCTCTCCTCCCCTCTCCTCTCCTCCCCTCTCCTCTCCTCTCCTCTCCTCCCCTCTCCTCTCCTCCCCTCTCCTCCCCCTCTCCTCTCCTCTCCTCTCCTCTCCTCCCCTCTCCTCTCGTCCTCTCCTACCCTCTCCTCCCCCTCTCCTCTCTCCTCTCCTCCCCTCTCCTCCCCCTCTCCTCCCCTCTCCTCTTCTACCCTCCCCTTCTCTCTCCTCCCACTTCTCCCCTCTTCCTTCCATCTAGTTTCCCTTCTCCGTAGAATCCACCAATAATATAGTTTTTATTCTATTTCATTCAATTTCTATTAAGTCCAACTTATCGTCAATAAAGAGCAGTGGCTCAAATAGGTTAGGACATTTGTAGGTTATAGACAGTGTTAGTGCTATAGACAGTGTTAGTGCCATAGACAGTGTTAGTGCTGTAGACAGTGTTAGTGTTATAGACAGTGTTAGTGTTGTAGACAGTGTTAGTGCTATAGAGAGTGTTAGTGCTGTAGACAGTGTTAGTGCTGTAGACAGTGTTAGTGCTGTAGACAGTGTTAGTGCTATAGACAGTGTTAGTGCTATAGACAGTGTTAGTGCTGTAAACAGTGTTAGTGCTGTAGACAGTGTTAGTGCTATAGACAGTGTTAGTGCTATTGACAGTGTTAGTGCTGTAGACAGTGTTAGCACTGTAGACAGTGTTAGTGCTATTGACAGTGTTAGCGCTGTAGACAGTGTTAGTGCTGTAGACAGTGTTAGTGCTATTGACAGGCTGCCAGGAATTGTCAAGAACAGGACCAAAGACTTCCAGTGTAGCTGAACTAACCCTTGTTAAAAATGGCAAAAAAACTACAAAACAACTAAATCTCTGTCTTCTCCTTCTCTCTCTCCTTCCTCCTTCTCTCTCTCCTCTTTTTCTCTCCCCTCTGATGCAGGCACGGCCAGGGAGCAATGCCAAGTTCCAAAACAGGAACCATTTACCGTACCCTTTATGCCCGTTACCATGACAACAGGAAAATCAGTGTTTTTTTTCACGTGGGTCTGGGAAGCCCCGGCTGCGTTGGCGTGCTGCGTTGGCGTGCAGGGTCAGACCCTGCTGGTGGTGAATCACCACATTCCTCACAGCTACGAGAATCAGTCTGCTCTGTACACACTGAGGGTTCAGTCACAACAGACCTCCCTCTCCCTCTCCCTCTCCCTCTCCCTCTCCCTCTCCCTCTCCCTCTCCCTCTCCCTCTCCCTCTCCCTCTCCCCCTCTTTGTCTCTCTTTATCTCTGTCTCTCTTCCTCTCCCTCTCTCTCTCCCTCTCTCTCTGCCCCCTGTCTCTCTTCCTCTCCCTCTCTCTCCCTCTCTCTCTGCCCCCTGTCTCTCTTCCTCTCCCTCTCTCTCTTCCTCTCTCTCTGCCCCCTGTCTCTCTCTTTCAGTATCCTGAGGCATTGTGGAGTTGCGTAGTGACCTGAGCCTCAGGATCAGCTATGAGGCTTTGTGCCCCTAACCTTGTCCCTAACCCCCTCCCTATCTATCTCCATCCTTATTAATTCCGCCCCCCCAGTTTAATCTCACTGCCAGTTCCCTACAAGTCTCTGGCCTGCTCAAAAAGAAAACAGAAGAACACAAGACTTTAAATGACAAAAATTGTCCCCTTACTTTAGATTTCCAACTTGGTTCTTGCCCATTCATTTCTTCAATCTTTTAGTTTTATAGGGATGGGTGGTGATCTCCTCAGCTTGAAGTGGCAGCAGCTCTCCTCTGGCAGAGCCCAGCAAACATATTACATATTCATTCCCTGACAGAGAATATTACATTGGGCAAGTCATCTAATTACACCACACTCCATTTCAGGGTTACATTTCAAATTTCTTCATAAGTTTCCACTGCATCATGGGAACAGTTTTTTCTTCCTCCTATTACCGTGACACACTTTAGGACACCCAGAGCATACCCTACCACCTCATTTACAACTATGTCAACATCAGACCAGTGTCTCTCAAGGCATCTGCTCCTTAATGTGTCAATAATGACTCACACCCCTCCTTTCCTTCCCTCTCCATCCTCTCCCCTGTCATCTCGCAGGGTTCCAGTCAGTCACACCCTCCCATCAGCGGCACCTTCAACCCCCCCAAGGACACCACTGTCGTCCCCCCCCCCCTGCACAAAGACAGTTACACCTGTCCCCCATCCCTTCTGCCCCCTCCATCAAGAAGACTGGCCCCTCCACCCACACCCCACCTACCTGGACATTACAAGAGACCCTCACAGAGACAGAGACATTGCACTGCACCACCAAGTCACCGGGCCCCACCTGCAGCACCCCCAACCGCCCCCGGAGGAGGGGATGCCCCCTCGAACGGCTCCACCTGAGGTTTCTTCTCGGGGATTTTTCTCAAAATCGTTTTTTGTTGTGGGGTTTTTTACTGTCTTGTCTGCACTCCCAATTTCATGCAGGTATATGAAATTGGGTGATTGTTTGGTAAAGATTGACACTGAGTGAAATGTGGTGGAAGTTTTAACTAGGAAGTGTAAATATTTGTAAACAGTTTTGGTAAAACCAATAAAACCAAATGTTACTTAATGTGTCAATACCTAACCCTTCATCTACATGTTCCTGTTGACAGTTCAGGGCTCGGTGGTGGAAGTGGGGGTTACTTAAAATAATTCTATTTTTTTTTATAAGAACCCTCTCTCTAATCCTAACACCCTTTCTATCTCTCAGTCCCCTCTCCCTCCCTTTCTCTTTAAGTCTCCCACCTCTCTCTCTCTTCTGTAGTGTGATGAATAGAAGTGTCTGATTTTCACAGAATGCCAAACATTTTGTTAAGAAAATATCCCAGTAGGACTGTTTGCTCTCTGTGAAAAGAGAATAAAAAAAGGAGAAGGTAGGAGAGGGGAGGACAGGAGAGGACAGGGGAGGAGAAGGGAGGACAGGGGAGGACAGGGGAGGACAGGGGAGGAGAGGGGAGGACAGGGGAGGACAGGGGAGGACAGGGGAGGATAGGGGAGGAGAGGGGAGGACAGGGGAGGATAGGGGAGGACAGGGGAGGACAGGGGAGGAGAGGGGAGGAGAGGGGAGGACAGGGGAGGACAGGGGAGGAGAGGGGAGGAGAGGGGAGGAGAGGGGAGGACAGGGGAGGGGAGGAGAGGGGAGGACAGGGGAGGACAGGGGAGGAGAGGGGAGGACAGGGGAGGACAGGGGAGGACAGGGGAGGATAGGGGAGGAGAGGGGAGGACAGGGGAGGACAGGGGAGGAGAGGGGAGGAGAGGGGAGGACAGGGGAGGACAGGGGAGGAGAGGGGAGGAGAGGGGAGGACAGGGGAGGACAGGGGAGGAGAGGGGAGGACAGGGGAGGACAGGGGAGGAGAGGGGAGGACAGGGGAGGACAGGGGAGGACAGGGGAGGAGAGGGGAGGATAGGGGAGGAGAGGGGAGGAGAGGGGAGGACAGGGGAGGAGAGGGGAGGACAGGGGAGGACAGGGGAGGAGAGGGGAGGACAGGGGAGGATAGGGGAGGAGAGGGGAGGAGAGGGGAGGACAGGGGAGGACAGCGGAGGACAGGGGAGGATAGGGGAGGAGAGGGGAGGACAGGGGAGGAGAGGGGAGGACAGGGGAGGAGAGGGGAGGACAGGGGAGGAGAGGGGAGGAGAGGGGAGGAGAGGGGAGGACAGGGGAGGACAGGGGAGGAGAGGGGATGAGAGGGGAGGAGAGGGGAGGACAGGGGAGGAGAGGGGAGGAGAGGGGAGGAGAGGGGAGGACAGGGGAGGAGAGGGGAGGAGAGGGGAGGACAGGGGAGGAGAGGAGAGGGGAGGACAGGGGAGGACAGGGGAGGAGAGGGGAGGAGAGGGGAGGATAGGGGGGAGGGGAGAGGGGAGGACAGGGGAGGACAGGGGAGGAGAGGGGAGGAGAGGGGAGGAGAGGGGAGGACAGGGGAGGAGAGGGGAGGAGAGGGGAGGAGAGGGGAGGACAGGGGAGGAGAGGGGAGGAGAGGGGAGGACAGGGGAGGATAGGGGAGGACAGGGGAGGACAGGGGAGGACAGGGGAGGAGAGGGGAGGAGAGGAGAGGGGAGGACAGGGGAGGACAGGGGAGGAGAGGGGAGGAGGAGAGGGGAGGAGAGGGGAGGACAGGGGAGGAGAGGGGAGGAGAGGGGAGGACAGGGGAGGACAGGGGAGGACAGGGGAGGATAGGGGAGGACAGGGGAGGACAGGGGAGGACAGGGGAGGATAGGGGAGGACAGGGGAGGACAGGGGAGGACAGGGGAGGACAGGGGAGGAGAAGGGAGGAGTAGGGGCATGGAGCTGTGTTGTTGGGCATGTGTACACACTGACCCTCAAACAAAGGACCTCCTCCTTCAGCTCCTGCCAACAGAAGCTGATCCCATCAGCCTGGTTCTGACTGGTTCTGCGTGGTTCTGAATAGTTCTGCCTGGTTTTGCCTGGTACTGCTTGGTTCTGCATAGTTCTGCCTGGTTCTGCCTGGGCGCTGGTTGGAGTGACTCACTTCTCCCAGTCTGATAATAATAGGCTGTAGTTAGAACAGGAACACATGGAAGCAGACCACAGAGGGGGGCTGTTCTGGGAACACCCCACCCCCCCAACCCCACCACCCACGCCCTTCTAATGAGGATTACCCCCCCCCCCCTCCCCCCATACAATCCCCTCCTCTCTGCAGCAGGGCCAGTCCACCCAAAAGCTTCTGGAAACCAGGTGGCCCTCCTTCTGTTTCCATGAAACGCAACCCAGGCCGTTATATAACTTTACTCTCTCAGAGAGAAAGAATCCTCACTTCTCCTCCCTTCTCCTCCCTTCTCCTCCCTTCTCCTCCCTTCTCCTCCCTTCTCTTCCCTTCTCCTTCATTTTCCTCCCTTCCTTTTCCTCCCATTTCCTCCTTTCTCCTCCATTTCTCTCCCTTTCTCCTCTCTTCTCCTATCCTTCCTCTCTCCTTTTCGCTCCTCTTCGCTCATCCTTTCCTTAATTTATTTTACATTTAATCAATGTAATCCAACCTCCCCCTCTCCTCCTCTCCTCCCCTCCCTCCTGGCCACACACAGACACATTCCTCATGTGTTTGCTGAGAGCAGCATGTGAGTATGAAGCAGATGAGGGAGACAGAGAAAGACAGCTGTGTGAAACATAACTCACACACACACACACACACATGCACACATCACACACACACCAGAGGCATCACACATATGCATCACACATATACATCACACACACACACATCACACACAGCTGTCTATGACACACACACAGAGACATAGAGCTCTTGTCATCTAGCAGCTGGAGCCCTGAGCAGTCCATCTCACCCTGAACAGTGAGGAGGTGAGGAGAAAGTGAGGAGAGGAGGGGAAGAGGTGAAGAGGTGAGAAGAGGAGGTGAGGAAGTGAGGAGAGGAGGTGAGGAGGAGAGGAGAGGAAAAGGAGGAGAGGAGGACTTGAGGAGGTGAGGAGGTGAGGAGGAGAGGTTCTGTCCTACTAGACCTTGTGTGGGACTAGTCTTCAGCTATCTAATCACGGCCTTCACATCTTTTACCATGAGCTACTGTTTACAGGTCGCCATGGTAACCGGATGTGGTGATTAATACAGTGGCAGGAAACATTATCAGATATAAACCTTGAACTTCATCTTGATAACATTCCAATCCAATCATTGAGTCACCAGAATATACCAGAAGAATAGCCTTAGTTGGGGCTGTGTCTGACAGTGTGCACGTGTGTGTGTCAGAGTTTGTGTGTATTTGTGTTAATGTCTTTGTTGGGGTTAGTTGTGTTGTGTATATATGTGTGTGTTTATGTGTGAGTGTATATGCGTATGTGTGTATAGGTATATGTACTCTATGTATGTGTGTGTTTATGTGTGTATATGTATGTGTGTGTGTGTGTGTGTGTGTGTATGGGGGGTCACCCTGACTGCCTCCAGGGGTTAAGTGTTGGGGTTAGGGTTAGGAAGGCTGGCCAGCAGGGGGTAGGAGAGGGCAGTACTGAGCCTGCAGGTGTGGAGGTGTCTCTGCAGGTGAGCATGAAGCACTTTAGTCACTTCCTGTAGATTACTGCTTAAATATTATGCAACCTCACCAGCATATACAACAAAGGCTTATGTGTGTGTGTGTGTGTGTGTGTGTACTCAGTATGTGTGTGAGTGCGTGTGAGTGTGGACTCAGTATGTGTGTGTGTGTGTGTGCTCTCAGGTTTATCTCTGGTATTCACAACATCACCTTCTGAACCAAATACACAGACAGAGATGGAGGGAGGAGGGAGAGAGGTGAGAGAGAGAAAGAGAGGTGAGAGAGAGACCAGTTCAGAGAAAGAGAAAGATAAGGAGAGGAAGAGAGAAAGGGAGAATGAGTAGCTGTGGTCTGATAAGATCTGAGTTAGGTAACACAACAATATCTTGACCCCACACTGCGTTCTATGCACTCACATAAACCCACAGGCACACACACACACCGTGACAACTGCTCAGTCAGAGAGCTGAGACAAGTCAACAATTCTGCAGACTAGAGACAATTTGTGCTTACCTAACTACCGAAACAATGTACCAAGAAAAAGACAGAAATTACCCATGGGCTGTTGTTCCTGGTGCTGGGAAGGCTCTGACTCTCTGACAACACACACACATTCACAACACACACTCTCACACCCATACAGCAACCCCTAACCATGTTGACCACGTCATCAATCTTTCTGATTGGATTGCAGGAGAGGTGTGGTTCCGTCATAACCTTGGAGCCAAGCTCACATGTCACAGTAATGAAATCAGAGTGATGAAATCACACTATCATTCATGTAAACTATGCAGCAAAATGCCTGCATCCGTCTACGTGCGCGCCCCTGTCCTGTTCCACGTGCACGCCCCTGTCCTGGACCACTCCTCCTCTTTAGGCTGCTTGGTAGGTCAAAGGTCATCCAGAACTCATGCATTCTGGGTTGTGAGGCCTCACATTCCTCTCTCCCAAAACCATCCATCTTTCTTCTCTGTTTGTTGATAAAGCAGGTCAGATCTCCACTGTGTCACGGCTCCTCCCCTACCACTCTCTCAGCCCTTTAATCTCTCTCTCCCCCTCTCTCCTCCTCTCTCCTCCTTTCCCCCTTCTATATTTACCCACTACCCCCCCCACCTCTCCCTTCTCTCTCCTCCTCACCCCTCCTTCCCCTTCACCCCTCACTCGCCTTATGTCCATTTTATTGCATTCCAATCCACAGCCATCATTCTTTCCAGTGTTCCACCATAACCCAGTCCAGCCCTAACTCAGCCCAGCCCCAGCCCCAGCCCCAGCACACCCCTAACCCAGCAATCCCAGATGAAACAACTGTAAATGAGCAGTCCATGGCAATGTTGTAAGGCAGACATCCTAGCTTTATGGATTTCATTGTAGAACATTCTCCCCAGGGGCGTTGCTAGACATAAAGCTCTACTGGGGCACAGGCCCCCTATTACTCACATCACTTTTTCTTTCTTGAAACAGTGTGCAACACGATGCTCTATAGAACCTTCCCCTGCTCAACTTACCATTCTCACAGTGCAACAAGTACTGTCTATCCATTACAGGAGACAATGATGTTGGAGTCCAAATAAGATTGTCTGTATTAAGCAAAAAGGTTCTGGGAAGACCCATGACCCTCCCCTCTTCACCCCTCCCTGCCTCCTGGGGGATGACCACCTTTTCAACTTCCTCTTGTGGAGAAAGTCTTCTCTTTAACAACGTCTCTTTCCCTCCTGATGTCAGTCCCTTCAGGCTGTGCACCCTAACCCTAACCCTAACCCTAACCCTAACCCTAACCCTAACCCTTTCCCTCCTGATGTCAGTCCCTTCAGGCTGTGCACCCTAACCCTAACCCTAACCCTAACCCTTGGCCCTACACACGGGACACCATCATGTCCAGCCCTAACATAACACCATCATGTCCAGCCCTAACATAACACCATCATGTCCAGCCCTAACATAACACCATCATGTCCAGCCCTAACATAACACCATCATGTCCAGCCCTAACATAACACCATCATGTCCAGCCCTAACATAACACCATCATGTCCAGCCCTAACATAACACCATCATGTCCAGCCCTAACATAACACCATCATGTCCAGCCCTAACATAACACCATCATGTCCAGCCCTAACATAACACCATCATGTCCAGCCCTAACATAACACCATCATGTCCAGCCCTAACATAACACCATCATGTCCAGCCCTAACATAACACCATCATGTCCAGCCCTAACATAACACCATCATGTCCAGCCCTAACATAACACCATCATGTCCAGCCCTAACATAACACCATCATGTCCAGCCCTAACATAACACCATCATGTCCAGCCCTAACATAACACCATCATGTCCAGCCCTAACATAACACCATCATGTCCAGCCCTAACATAACACCATCATGTCCAGCCCTAACATAACACCATCATGTCCAGCCCTAACATAACACCATCATGTCCAGCCCTAACATAACACCATCATGTCCAGCCCTAACATAACACCATCATGTCCAGCCCTAACATAACACCATCATGTCCAGCCCTAACATAACACCATCATGTCCAGCCCTAACATAACACCATCATGTCCAGCCCTAACATAACACCATCATGTCCAGCCCTAACATAACACCATCATGTCCAGCCCTAACATAACACCATCATGTCGAGCCCTAACATAACACCATCATGTCCAGCCCTAACATAACACCATCATGTCCAGCCCAAACGTAACACCATCATGTCCAGCCCTAACATAAAACCATCATGTCCAGCCCTAACACAACACCATCATGTCCAGCCCTAACATAACACCATCATGTCCAGCCCTAACCACCCTGACATCAGAATGTACAGTCTCTCAGGAGGGGGGTGTATAAACCTGTTCTCCAGCAGTTCGTTATCAAGGTGCTGGATCTTAGTGTAGTGCTACCAACTGGAGCCACTCCTGAACTTAATAACTAAGGTACGACTAAGGCCACACCTGTATCAGGTCTCCTCTGCTCTGTAGCGATACACCAGATAATACCTTTCACCATCATCAAAGGTTAACCCTAACCCTGTCACCATCATCTGTCACCATCATCATGATCAAACACCCACCCTCATCTTGTGATGCTGGGAATTGTCAACCGACCAACAGCAGCTCACCAATCTCCACCTCTCGCCAATAGCAGCTCACCAATTTCCACCTCTCAGCAAATAGCAGCTCACCAACCCTAACCCCAGACTCAGTCCCAGACCCAGACCAGTCCCAGACCCAGACCCAGACCCAGACCCAGAACCAGAACAAGACCAGACCCAATCCCAGACTTAGACCCAGACCAGTTCCAGACCCACACCGAGTCCCAGAACAGACCCAGACCCAAACTAGTCCCAGACCCAGTCCCAGACCAGACCAGAACCATACCCAGACCCAGACCCAGTCCGAGACCCAGACCCAGACCCAGACCCGGACCCAGACCCAGACCCAGACCCAGTCCCAGTCCCAGACCCAGACCCAGTCCCAGACCCAGACTAGTCCCAGACCCAGACTAGACCCAGACCCAGACCCAGACCCAGACCCAGACCCAGTCCCAGTCCCAGACCCAGACCCAGACCCAGACCCAGACCCAGACCCAGACCAGTCCCAGACCCAGACCAGTCCCAGACCCAGACCCAGACCCAGACCCAGACCCAGACCCAGACCAGTCCCAGACCCAGACTAGTCCCAGACCCAGACCCAGACCAGAACCAGAACCATACCCAGACCCAGACCCAGACCCAGTCCGAGACCCAGACCCAGACCAGTCCCAGACCCAGATCCAGACCCAGACCCAGACCCAGACCCAGACCAGTCCCAGACCCAGACCCAGACCCAGACCCAGACTAGACCCAGACCCAGACCCAGACTAGACCCAGACCCAGACCCAGACCCAGACCCAGACCCAGACCCAGACCCAGACCCAGACCAGTCCCAGACCCAGACCCAGACCCAGACCCAGACCCAGACCCAGACCCAGACCCAGACCCAGACCAGTCCCAGACCCAGACTAGTCCCAGACCCAGACTAGACCCAGACCCAGACCCAGACCCAGACCCAGACTAGTCCCAGACCCAGTCCCAGACTAGTCCCAGACCCAGACCAGTCCCAGACCCAGACTAGTCCCAGACCCAGACTAGTCCCAGACCCAGACCCAGACCACCTTGCCCCCTCTCGGCCCCCTGTTGTTCTATGTGTATTTGTCCCAAATACTTAAACTCATGAATTATACTCACATCCTCACAGATATTCATACATGCTGACATTCAAACATATTTACCTGATCACCAAGTATAGTTTGTAGTTTATTTGTATTAGTTTGTGTTCAGGGAGTCAGGTGGCTGAACGGGTAGAGCATCGGGCTAGTAATCTGAAGGTTGCCAGTTCGATTCCCGGCCAGTACACATGACGTTGTGTCCTTGGGCAAGGCACTTCACCCTACTTGCCCCGGGGAGAATGTCCCTGTACTTACTGTAAGTCGCTCTGGATAAGAGCGTCTGCTAAATGTAAATGTAAATTTATCCAGTTTAGATGATCTACAACTCTGCAGGGCGTCTCTGTCTCTCTAATCTACGAAGCAGCTTGCTCCTGGGAGCCAGGAGAGACCAGCTAACCCTGAATATGGAACTAATCCATGATTGTTTTGTTGTGTACGCAGACTAGCTAAGTGGTGACGGCATCACTCTGCAGCCTCACATCAGAGTTCTCACAATGTCAACAAAGCAGCATGCTGGAGGTGAGCTGCATGATGATTTAAGATCGAATTGTTACACCCTCTGGTAAGAAACTGCACTCACAAGTGACGGATGTTGCTATTCTGTCGTTTTTCCTACACTGTTCTATGCACTGGAGTAATTCAGATGTTATTATGAGACTGGGATATTGAGGAGGAATTGAGAATGCAAACAGCAGTAGTGAACTCTAGCTTGTTCTAGATAGTGGGTGAGTCACAACACAAAGGAAAAGTGGGCGAAAATACACACATGCCAATAACCTGGACATCCAAGGAGAATGCACATGGCAGCACACTGTTGGGGCGGGGCTGAGCTGGAGGGGGAGGTGTTGGGTGTGGCTTGTGGGAGTGCCAGGATGAGGTGTCACCTGTTTCTCCTCCCCAGTGTGGTGCGGCAGTGTGGTGCGGCAGTGTGGTGCGGCAGTGTGGTGCAGCAGTGTGGTGCACCAGTGAGGTGGAGCAGTGAGGTGGAGCAGTGAGGTGGAGCAGTGTGGCGGAGCAGTGAGGTGCAGCAGTGAGGTGCACCAGTGAGGTGCAGCAGTGAGGTGGAGCAGTGAGGTGGAGCAGTGTGGTGGACTAGTGTGGTGGAGCAGTGAGGTGCAGCAGTGAGGTGGAGCAGTGAGACACAAGGGAAGAGTATCCGTGATGACAGGTGCTGTGTTACAGGAGGTGCTGTGTTACAGGAGGTGCTGTGTTGCGGGAGAAAGTTAGAGAGAGGGAGAGAGAAATGAAAAGAGACAGAAAGGGAGAGAGAGATGGAGGCAGAGAAAGAGAGAGAGAGCGAGAGCGGGCGCGAGAGCGAGATAGGGAGACAGAGACAGGAAGATGGAGAAGGGAGAGGCCTCCATAAACTTCCCCTAGACCTGAAAGCTGACCACACAGAGGTAAGCTACTGTTAGCCCCGCTGTTAGCCCCGCTGTTAGCCCCGCTGTTAGCCCCGCTGTTAGCACCGCTGTTAGCACCGCTGTTAGCACCGCTGTTAGCACCGCTGTTAGCACCGCCGGTAACTTAGTGAGACGGGGAACCATCCATCAACACTGGCAAGGCTGTTGATGGATCAACACACATGCATCGTGCAAAAAGATTGTTACCTCTTTCATCATCACCCTCTCTGTGTTCACACTGTAACACAACCTGCTCAGTCGTCATACTGGGAGCAGACCAGAGCAAGTCAGCTCAGTATTAGTAGCTCAGTATCATATGGTTTTACATATTATAGAATAGAAGCACGGTACTTGTGCTGTGATTGTATGGCATTTTGAGTAGAGTAAAGCTTAGTGGTCAGAGTACTTTACTGCAGAACAAAAAGTTGCAGGTTCAAATCCTCCCACTGTACTGTCTGTTGCTTTGGATATCGGTGTCTGCTACATGAATACATGATTTAGTTTTCCTCTACAAATAACCCTGAAAGCAGAAGAGGAAGCAACTCTTCAAATTAGAGAGTGAGTCCCTACATTTGTATGTTTGATTTCATTAAACTGCGTGTTTCGTCTTCAGCTGATTGAAAGCTCTCACAGCCTTGACAACACTGGGCTGTTCTGTGTTTGGTGTAATGTGTTAGGGTTGCTCCTGGAGACTGTGTCCAGGCAGCCTGGAAAGATGTTTGATCTCTCTGGTGCTGTTCAGAAGGTTCCAGAATACTGCTGGTCCCTTGTCAGGAAATGAAACAAATCCACGGTCGCAGATTACCCATGATGCATCAGCCCAACCGCAGCACCTCTCACTGGTGATTACAGCGAGGCTAAACTTATCCCAGTGTCCATGGCAACGACCACAAACTGTCTTCGTGACGAGACTCTCTGGAAAAGTAAACTGTTCTGGAGTAACTCTGTTGCCAGGGTAACAGTGGGTGTGGTAACAAGAGGGGGTGCACATTCACAAATCATGGGTGCGTGTGTGTGTCTATGTGGCTGTGTCAGTGTGTGGTTGTGTGTGTTGGAGAGTAAAGGACAACCACACATGAAGAATCTTATAATCTGCACAGAAAGAAACTCTGTGTTCTTCACCAAACAGGAAGGAGGGAGGGGAGGGGAAGAGATTTATATTCAGCCAAACTGGAACCAGAACCCTGTTTCAGGGCACTGTTGGAATGGGCAGAGAGCCACTGAGCTGAGTCAGACAAGTCATTTCCATGGAACATCTTAGTTAACCTACAGCCTCCCTCCTCTCCTCTCCCCTCCCCTTCCCTCCTCTCCCCTCCATCAAAACTAAGCTTTAAGTGGGTGGGTTACTTTGACCAGTTTGACCAGTTTCCATGTAAACAAAGTTTAATCTCAACAAACTTGACTACAAACTGGACTACAAAACCAGATTCTAGGAAACCAGGATATGTGTGTCGTCATGTCCCCTGTATGGACACAGTGTCCCTGTGAGCAAACACAGATCATCTGGGGACACTCTCCTGGAGTCCTGATGAAAACTGGATTATCTAGCTACATGCTACCTGTTGGGCCACCTTCAGCTCATACTGCAGCCAAACCTCAAGCATTCACACATACATACATACATACATACATACATACACCTACACATACATAAACACACACATGTTGTATACATACAGACACACACACACTGCAGTGTAGTACTGGCAGCCATGCTGCCATGACGCTAGCAGACTGATACCTGAATAATGGGGGATATTTAATTATGTAAATGAGAGCTTTACTCCATGACTCAGGTAAAACTCTCCAAGCTCAGTGAACTATGTTGTTGTGGTTTGGTTAACTAGTTCAATACCAGTTTGAAGTTTCTGTCCTCCACCCTGCAGAAGACTTGCAATTATCACATTCCCTTGTGGCTTTCACATTCCTGAAGGTTTCACCCACCACCCCTGGAAGAGCCTGTGCAGTTGCCCCCACACAGCAGAGCCCAGTCCAGCCAGGTAGCCTGCAGCCAGCCTGCAGCCTCCCACCCCCAAACACAGAGTCCTGTTACAGCAACTCCCCCTTCTCCCTTTCACCCAGAGCCCTGTCCAATCAGAGCAGGCCCCTGGCCCCTCCCCTGAGCCAGTCACTTAAAACCGTATGGAAAGCATCTGTTCTCCCTACCCAGATCAGCCCCTTCACTCTGCCTGCTTGCCTGTCTGTCTGATCCCCTTCGTCAGTCCTTCGTGTTCCAGATCCAGGATGTCAGTCAGGAAGAGCACCAGCTACACCGTCAAGTCGTCGTCTGCAGGCGCGGCTCCCCGGAGCTTCAGCAGCATGTCGTACTCCGGGCCCGCCACGGCACGGCAGAGCTACAGCGTGAGGAGCTCCTACGGCGGGGCGAGCCGTGGGGTGGGGGGCAGCTACGGAGGCACCGGGGGCTTCATCTCCAGCTCCTCTGCCTACGGAGGAGGCATGGGCCTGGGCATGGGCATGGGCATGGGCATGGGCGGGGGGAACATGGCTCCCATCACGGCCGTGTCTGTGAACAAGAGCCTGCTGGCTCCCCTGAACCTGGAGATTGACCCCAATATCCAGGTCGTCCGCACCCAGGAGAAGGATCAGATCAAGACCCTCAACAACCGCTTCGCCTCCTTCATCGACAAGGTGAGTACTGGAAGGCCTGTCTGCCTGTCTGTCTAGTTTAGCAGTAGAGTTGTACTTCGCCTTGTGATGATTGCATCTAGAAAGAATTCAATGTTTGAGCTTTAAGATATGAGAGGTTCAGCCTTGCTCTGTCTCTTCAGCCTGGATGAACAAACGCATGCCTTCGAGAGAGAGACAGAAAAAGATAGAGAATGTGTGAAACAATGTTGAAGTGCCCTTCACGAGGCAAAGCAGAGCTGATAGGAATGTTTATCCTGGGTTATCTGAGGCGACATCTGATGGTTTGGCAGGAGTCCTTTTATAGTGATGAAAAGCAGACTTGCTGGGTGGGGGAGGGGGAGAGAAAGAGGGAGGGAGGGAGGGAGGGAGGGAGGGAGGGAGGGAGGGAGGGAGGGAGGGAGGGAGGGAGGGAGGGAGGGAGGGAGGGAGGGAGGGAGGGAGGGAGGGAGGGAAGGAAGGCGTGTCATTGCTCAGATCTCTCTATGTGTTACCTTGGGACTGGCCCAGCCCTGGGGTAGGGTGTGGCTCAGTGCTGGACACACGCACAAGGACACACACACAGAGACACACACGGACACACACACTCTCATGCACACACACACTCTCCAGCAAATGGTGGTTGAATGGAAAAACACATTCATTTTATAGAACATTGTGTCAATTTGTTCATTTCAAAGGGTGAGGTAGTTGCTGAGTTATTCAGGCAGTGTGTGTGTGTGTGTGTGTTTGTCAGCCTCCCACACTTTTCTCCTCTGGAGGGATATTGAGGAGGTTAGCTGGACTTGTGTTCTTGCCCTCTATATTACGTAAGCTTTCCTACAAAATGCCAACATTATTGTGATCATGCAGAGAGAGAGCCTTCGCTCTCGCTCCTTGACTCCTGCCAGTGGCCTGGTCTCACAACCAGGCGAGCCAATCGGAGAAGAGAGAATCCTTTTTAGGGCAAGTCCACCTGAGCAAAGTCCACAGCCATATATCTTCTGTCTTTCACAGTTATCAGAGACAACATTCCAGCTGCCCCGCTCCCCCTTCTCCCCCCTCCCGCTCCCGCTCCTCCCCCTCCCACCTACACTATGGTTAAATATTTACCTTCACAGGCTGTGAGCACGACCACACCTAGTTTCTCACACTTATTCCTTATCAATCACTCTCCCTCTCCCTCTCTTTGTGTTTCTCTCTATTACTGTCTGTCTCTTTCTCATTGTCTCTCTCCTCTCTCAGCCCTCTTACATCCTAACCTCGCCCTTAAAAAACAGGAAAACACTGAACTGGGTTTCCATCACCATGCAACCAGAACACCCCCCCAACAATCACCCTCCCAACCCTTCCTCTACCCCTCCACACACCCTCAACCTCTTTCCTGCTAACTCTTCCCCTGCTAACCCCTCCCCCCTGTCATCACCTCCCCTCCACAGCTCCCCCTCCAACCCCGTCAGGATGCAGAGTCACCAGAGTTTCCTCAACAACAAACTAACTCTAACAAACCTCCATCCTGTCAGACACTGTTGTTTCTCCTGGAAGCTGCAGGCTCAGTACTCAGCACTGCCCAGGGAACCATGACCCACCCATCCCCTCCCTCCTCACCCGTCTCTCATCTTCTACCCACACTCAGGTGTACTTCCTGCTCGCCTGACAGTAGTCAAGTTAGTCCTCAACTTCCTGGTCACCTGACCCTTGATCTTCTTCTTCTCTTGCTGGTCCCAGGTGCGTTTCCTGGAGCAGCAGAACAAGATGCTGGAGACCAAGTGGAGCCTCCTGCAGGACCAGACCACCACACGCTCCAACATCGACGGCATGTTTGAGGCCTACATCGCTAACCTGCGCAGACAGCTGGACGGCCTGGGTAACGACAAGATGAGGCTGGAGGCTGACCTGCACAACATGCAGGGGCTGGTCGAGGACTTCAAGAACAAGTGAGTCTGGGTCCAGGACCAGGACCAGAGTTAGGGTTATCCCTGGACAGGACCAGAGTTAGGGTTATCTCTGGACAGGACCAGAGTTAGGGTTAGCCCTGGACAGGACCAGAGTTAGGGTTAGCCCTGGACAGGACCAGGGTTAGTTGGGGCTGAGATGGTCATGTAGGTGTGTCAGCTCCCAGACGGCCTGGTTCCTGGTTATACAACCCTGGTCACGTGACCCAGGTCACATGACAGACGTTGTGGTAACCTAACACCTGTTCCAGAAGCAGACCTAACAGATCAGCCAATCAAACATTGGCACGCTCTTACCTGGCTCTGGGCCAGGTAAGAGCAGGACATCTGCCTCTCCTCCTGCCTCCCCCTCTCCTCCTGCCTCCCCCTCTCCTCCTGCCTCCCCCTCTCCTCCTGTCTCAGATAGTTAGAGAGAGGAAGAGGGATTGAGAGAGAAAGAGAGAGAGAGAGAGAGAGAGAGAGAGAGAGAGAGAGAAAGGGAGAGAGAGAGAGTGAGAGAGAGAGAGAGAGAGAGAGAGAGAGAGAGAGAGAGAGAGAGAGAGAGAGAGAGAGAGGAAGAAAGAGGGAGAAAGACAGATAAAAAGAGGGAGAGAGAAGAGGGAGAGAAAAGAGGGAGAGGGAAGGTGAGGGGAAGAGGAAGAAAAAAAAGAGAAACAGAGAGATAGAGAGAAAGAGATGGTTAGTTCTAAGGACAATTTTCTTGCCCCCTAGTGGCCATGTTCAGTATTGGCTCATTAATTGCTATTTTCTGCTCTTCAGGTACGAGGATGAAATCAACAAACGTACCGAATGTGAGAACGACTTTGTTCTCATCAAGAAGGTATGCTTGCATCCCCTCAGCCAGCAATCTAGCAGTGGTACATATTGATATCAGACAGGATTCATATCACCTAGCATCATGGATCATTTTGGTCCCTGAATCTCAACACAACTCATGCTCCATCTTTGTGTGTGTGTGTCAGGATGTGGATGAGGCTTACATGAACAAGGTGGAGCTGGAGGCCAAGCTGGAGAGCTTGACGGACGAGATAAACTTCCTGCGCCAGATCTACGAGGAGGTGGGCAAATTACATATATTTTCCTACTCTGGGATTGGTTAAAACAACATTCTGGCTCTGACTAAATTTGACTGAATATACACATGCCATTATCTTGTAAAAAAACAGCCATTGGGTCTGGATTGGAGGCTAACAGATAATAAATGGATGTGTTCCTGATTTATGGTTCCAGAATATATCTGAGTTCTGGCGTGTCATGATGTTGTGGTAACTGTAGGAATGCTGCGTAAGATATCTGGTAACCGTATGAACGCTGCATGTGCAGCATGAGATCTGATGAGCATCTGCTGCCAATCACAGCTGCTCCTCTAGACGCTGCAGTCATCTGCTCTACGTTTGACCCGCCCTCTCTCCGCCCTCTCTCTGCCCCCTCTCTGCCCCCTCTCTGCCCTCTCTCCGCCCCTCTCTCTGCCCTCTCTCCGCCCTCTCTCCGCCCTCTCTACGCCCTCTCATCTTCTATCTTTCCCACTCCTCGTCTCTCTCCTCTCCCCCCTCCTCTCCCCCTGTCTTCCCCCCTGCAGGAGTTGAGGGAGCTGCAGGGGCAGATCAAGGACACCTCAGTGGTGGTGGAGATGGACAACAGCCGCAACCTGGACATGGACTCCATCGTGGCTGAGGTCCGCGCCCAGTACGAGGACATCGCCAACCGCAGCAGGGCTGAGGCTGAGACCTGGTACAAGTCCAAGGTAGGACTCCCTGACTTTTTGAATCATGACTCCTGACCTGAATCATTGCTCCTCACTCATGACTCCCTGACTCCCCGAGTCATAACTCACTGAATCATGACTCCTGAATTCTGACCACCACTCTCTTCTGAATCCTGACTCATGTAGATGATGTTTTTGTTCAGTATGAGGAGATGCAGACATCAGCTACCAGGTACGGGGATGACCTGAGAGCCACCAAGACAGAGATCTCAGACCTGAACCGCATGATCCAGAGGCTGACGTCTGAGATCGACTCTGTTAAGGGACAGGTACTGAACACTACATTATCCAAAATCCACCTCGACAAGTTACCTCATGCAATTAACCCTTGTGTAACCTATGGGTCATCGTGACCCTTCAGTCATTGTGACCCACCGTCGTGTTGTGACAACTTTACCTTCATTTTGAAACATTTTCTTTTAACCTTCGTGCTATCTCAGACCCCCCACAGCGCGAAGGTTAAAAGAAAATGCTTCACTTTATTTTTGTATTAGGTAAAGTTGTCGCAACACGACGGTGGGTCAAAATGATGAGGTTCACAATGACCCAAAGGCAGCACAAGGGTTTAAGACAGTAGTCACTGTAACAGTGGTGTTCATGTGTTTACTCCAAATACATCAAATGAACTACAGGAAGCTGAGAATAGAGTACATAGCTACAGGAAGAATATGCTATTACAACAGAATAGAGGGCCTAATGGAAAACAGTTAGAACTAATGACAATGTCTTAATTTAGCAGACTCTTCAATCTAAAACCACAGTCGGGGGTAACTTAAACCTGGGAAATCTTTATCTGCGGTTAAATGTTCGACTACTGAGCTTTAAGCACCCTCGTAGAGTATATAAAACCCACCCCTGAAATACTGACCTGAGCCTCCTCCTCTCCTCTCTTCTTGTCCTCTTTTCCTCCTCCTCTCCTCCAGCGTGCTAACCTCGAGGCCCAGATAGCCGAGGCGGAGGAGCGTGGAGAGATGGCGGTGAGAGACGCCAAGGGCCGCATCAGCGACCTGGAGGCTGCGCTCCAGAGAGCCAAGCAGGATATGGCACGCCAGATTAGAGAGTACCAGGACTTAATGAACGTCAAACTGGCCCTGGACATTGAGATCGCCACCTACAGGAAGCTGCTGGAAGGAGAGGAGGACAGGTGAGGCTCCTGGGAAACCCAACAAGCTGCTTCTGTTTCCTGCTCTCTACATGCTCTGCTGGGGTTCAGGAATATCAGTCTAAGAACCTTGGGGATCCACCTGTAACTAAGTCTTCTATATGTATGGTTGTGTTTCCAGGCTAGCGAGCGGAATCAAGTCCATCAACATCTCCAAACAGAGCAGTGAGTCCTGATCCTCCCACACCATGCTCAGCTTCAGGCTCCAACCATTACACCTTCATTCCACAACTACCTCATTGTCCCACAGCTACATCATAATTCCACAGCTACATCATAATCCCACAGCTACATCATAGTTCCACAGTTACCTCATAGTCCAGCAACTACTTCCTAGATGTAAATCCCTCCTGCACTCTTCCACAGTCACATCCTCTCAGCTCTCCTATCTCCCCCACAGCGAGCTACAACTCCTTCCCCATGGAGAGTGTGAGCAGCAGCTACAGCAGCGGCGTCTCCAGCAGTTACGGTGGCGGTTACAGTAGCGGTTACGGTGGCGGTTACGGCTACGGCTCTGGTTCTGGCTTGGGTTCGGGCAGCTACAGCTCCGGCAGCGCCTACGGGAGCAGCAGCGGGCACGGGGGCAGCAGCGTCACCCAGAACAAGAAGAGTGTTGTCATCAAGATGATCGAGACCAAGGACGGGAAGGTGGTGTCTGAGTCCTCCGAGGTTGTGGAGGACTGAGGGGAGAGGCTGCCCCGAAGCAACCAGCCACAACTGCACTGTCAGGAGCTGTTTAGGGTTAACCCTGACCCTGTCAGGAGCTGTTTTAGGGTTAACCCTGACCCTGTCAGGAGATGTGGCTGCAGAAGCAACAAGCATTCTAATCCAACCAAAGATTTAGAAAATGGACCAAAGATTCCTTAGTGATACTGAATACCGGCTTGTGCCTTTTTATTTTTTATTGTGTACTAAAACAAAGATATTGCTGTGTGCCTTTCTCAACATTCCATTACCGACCTATGCCCTCTGACCTCGGGTTTGACCTATGCAACAGGCCTGACCTCCGATCGCCCTGAGAGGAGGTGTGTGTGTATTGCAGGCCCAGACATCTGGTTAGCAGATAGTCTCCTGTGTTCTCCTCTCAGCCCTGGCTAAAGCTGACACTGCAACTGCTAGCCTAAGGGCTTTTTGCTACCAAACAATAAAAACCTTACTGACGAAGCAAGTTTATTGTCTTTACTTTTCTCTATGGTTTACAGTCCTTTCACACTAATAGAGATTAGAAACAGGAATTTCAGTGAGTCTCATCAGCTTGAAGAAAGCAATGATCTTCAAACTGTTGATGTGCTGAATACACAACCGTAGATGTCAGGATTAACCACATTTTAACTCAGAGTGACCAACTACATAGTTGGTAGTTATTGTGTACAATTTCCCTACATTAAATAGATTTGATGACAAATTGTGTGGAAACTTGGTTTCACAATATTTTGCAAATGTTGCTTGGCTTAAAGAGGGACAATTGTTAGCTTTTAGATTACTCAGGGTTCTGTTGCTATAGGTTGCGAGTCACCTCTGGTGAACTTGAGGCTACACCTCAACCTTGATATGTTCAAGAGGGGACTAGGCTGGTCTCAAATAGCTTGTCACCAGGGGGCAGTGTAACACGCCATCTCAATTGGTCCACCAGGGGGCAGTGTAACCCGCCACCTCACTTTGTCCACCGGGGCACAGTGTAACCCGCCATCTCACTTTATCCACCGGGGCGCAGTGTAACCAGCCATCTCACTTTGTCCACCGGGGGGCAGTGTAACCCACCATCGCGACACAGCCAAGCAGCTTTGAGAGAACATTTACATTTAGTCATTTAGCAGACGCTCCTTTCCAGAGCGACTTACAGTAAGTACAGGGACATTCCCCCCGAGGCAAGTAGGGTGAAGTGCCTTGCCCAAGGACTTCTTCCCCATGGAGAGTGTGAGCAGCAGCGGCGTCTCCAGTGGTTACGGTGGCGCTTCATTTGGCACCATGGGGAATCGATCCGGCAACCTTCTGATTACAAGCCCGACTCCCATCTGAGTACATTTACATTTAACAATTTGGCAGATGTTTTTATCCAAAGCGACTTACAAGAAAGAGCTTTACAAAAATTGCATAGGTCAATAATCATGAACATCGAGACATTGCAGGAAGCCAAACATGAAGCATACCTTTTGAAAAGCAAATAAGTGACAGTGGGTAGAACCAGAAGAGCATGAAGCTAAACATGTTACAAACATGATCCTCGAAAGTGCCAGAGTGTAACTGAATTAAAGCAAGCAACAATAATATAATTCACAGCGAGTACAAGTAGTTAAATCAGTTTCAACTAACCAACAAGTGCAACAAGACCCTCAATAAGTGTCATTATGTTCCTGGAGGAAATGAACTAACCTCTGATCCAACAAATCTTTCCTAAGTACCGCTGTACTCCCGCAACAAGTGCATCTTTAGCCTTTTCTTGAATGTGGGGAGAAAGTCAGTGTCTCTGATGGAGGATGGGAGGTGATTCCACCATTGTCGGGCCAGACAGGAGAAGAGCTTGGGTTAGGAGCAGGTGCTCTTGAGAGGTGGGACCACCAGGCGGTTGTCAGAAGAAGACCATAGGTGGCGGGTGGGAGTGTAAGGCTGGACGAAAGACTGGATGCAGTCTGGTGCAGTCCCGTTCACTGCTCAGAAGGTCAGTACCAGGGTCTTAAATCTGATCCGGCCGTGATGGGTAGTCAGTAGAAGGAGATGAAGAGCGGGGTAACATGAGAGCGTCTGGGTAGGTTGAAGATCAGGCGGGCTGCTGCGTTCTGAATCCTTTGGAGAGGGCGGGTTGTGATGGAGGGAGAGATGGTTTGGAAGAGAGGAGAGGGGACTGGATCAAGGGGACAGGAGGTGGGGCGATGAGAGAGAATGAGGTCAGAGATCTTTGCCTCGGACAGGGGAGAGAAAGAGTTTAGACATTTAGTTGGGTCAGTCATAGAGGGTGAGTTGGTAGGAAAGATGGGTTCAGGGAACTGACTGCTAATATCAACAACTTTCACCTCAAAGAAGGAGAAGTCATCTGCTGTCAGGGAGGGGGGGGGGCGGGGGAGGTGTGTTAAAAAGGGTGGAAAAGGTTGAGAAAAGTCAGTGAGGTTTTGAGGTAGAGGTAATTTTGTTCAGGAAGTAGTGGGTTTTAGTAGCAGTTGTGTGAGCAGAAAATGATTTTAGGAGGGAGTGATACTTATTAAGATTCAGAGATTAAGTCCTGTTTAGCTAACAGAGCAGTGTGCAGGCCCCTGTAATAAAGTACGTTACCACCTTCACAGCTGGTGTAATGTAATTACAGTGTGTCAGTACATAACACAATGCCAAAACCCAACATATTTTGATCCTGATCTTAAGGAATAATATGAACATTTGAGATCCGCACATGCAGGCTTCCACCCTGACTGTCCTGCATGCAAATATCTCTCATCAACTGTTGAAGGGTCTGAGAAACACCTGCCCTTCAGATAAAGAACAGAGAGGGAGGGAGGGAGAGAGAGAGAGAGAGAGAGAGAGAGAGAGAGAGAGAGAGAGAGAGAGAGAGAGAGAGAGAGAGAGAGAGAGAGAGAGAGAGAGAGGGAGAGGGAGAGGGAGAGGGAGAGGGAGAGGGAGAGGGAGAGGGAGAGAGGGAGAGAGAGAGAGAGAGAGAGAGAGAGAGAGAGAGAGAGAGAGGGAGGGGAGTGGGGGAAGGAGAGATTGACAATCAGACAGATAAGCATCTACTCGTAAAGAAAGGAGAGATGAATAGTTGCTCTTTAAAAAGCAGAAACATTTTACTATTAAAGGTCACGAGTTCTCCACATGTTCTTCTTCTGAAGAGATGGGCAAGCTGTAACAGGCTGGGGACCTTCTGAGTAGTAAAGGGAAGGGTGCCTGAGAGAACTGTATTCATCTCAGGGAAATTAAGACGTTACCACAGCCCTAATGATCTAGTCATTTTAAGCCAAAATGGGGGTCAACCTAGGCCAAATTGCAACCGACGCAAACAACGGATTTTGTATCCTCAATATGTCCTGAGTAAGGAAAAAAAAACTAGAATAATCCCATTTGGGGAAAGTTTCGAAAAAATAATATATATATAGCCTATTCATTATTTTTCTCACGTGAAAAGGGTAAACATTTTAACCTTTAGATATCACCATGAAAATGACTGAGTTGATTACTTACATTAAGACAAACACAAAATTGATATGAGCAAACGGTGCATAATAATGTATGCGCTAATTTGCATAAATACCACAACAAATCTAAACATTGGATATAGCGAGGTGAAAATGTATTGTAGAAGCTTGTTCACATCTTACAGTAAAACTACTACAATTTCAACAAAATCAACAAATGAGCTGCACAAATGTCTGCTCAATGCAGATGACAAGAATGAAGATGAGATTCTCTAGGGGTGCATTGTGTACGTAATTTGATTGTTTGATCCAGCCACTTGACCTACCTTCTTCTGCATTCTCCTGTTATTCCCTCAGACTCCTCCCCGAGAAACAGTGCCACGGACCCAGCCCCAAACCCCACGTTTAGATCTGTTGTGGTATTTATGCAAATTAGCACATACCTAATCAGATTATGCACCGTTTGCACATGTTAACAAACAATAAAAAAACTTGGAATACATGTTTTGTTGGTCTTAATGTAAACAACCAACTCAGTTATTGTCATGGTGATATCTAAAGGTTAACATTTTTACCCTATTCAGTTGAGAAAAATAATGAAAGACTATAATTCAACCCTCCTGGCCCTCTGCTGCGTACATGCAAATCATGTCTATCATGTGTAGAAACAACGGAAGGATGAAGTGTGGCTAAGGAACGCTGTAAGAGGCTGGGGGGGTGTAAGAGGCTGGGGGGGTGTAAGAGGCTGGGGGGGTGTAAGAGGCTGGGGGGGGTGTAAGAGGCTGGGGGGGTGTAAGAGGCTGGGGGGGGTGTAAGAGGCTGGGGGGGGTGTAAGAGGCTGGGGGGGTTGTAAGAGGCTGGGGGGGTGTAAGAGGCTGGGGGGGTGTAAGAGGCTGGGGGGGTGTAAGAGGCTGGGGGGGTGTAAGAGGCTGGGGGGGTGTACGAGGCTGGGGGGGTGTAAGAGGCTGGGGGGGTGTAAGAGGCTGGGGGGGTTGTAAGAGGCTGGGGGGGGGGTGTAAGAGGCTGGGGGGGGGGTGTAAGAGGCTGGGGGGGTGTAAGAGGCTGGGGGGGGTGTAAGAGGCTGGGGGGGGTGTAAGAGGCTGGGGGGGGGTGTAAGAGGCTGGGGGGGGGGGTATAAGAGGCTGGGGGGGTGTAAGAGGCTGGGGGGGTGTAAGAGGCTGGGGGTGGTTGAAAGAGGTTGGGTTGGGGGACTGTCAGACCTTGAGTTTGATACATAACTGTCATTGAGAGGTTTGATTATTTTCTTGACAGTTTCTTCTTCTGTTCCACTGAGATGGATAAATAACAAAGTGCAAATATTTTGTTACTGTACTTAAGTAGATTTTTCTAACTCTGTACCCCTCTACTTCTTACATTTTTAAGCTAAGCTTGTTTCTTTAGTTTTAATCTGTATTTGTTGGTGAATAATATTAAGGTGCTTTCACACCTGACGTTTGGTCCGTTTCAATCGGACCATGGTTTGTTTACTCTGAAACTCTGGCTTGCTTGGAGAGGTGAGAACACGCATTCAAACTCTGGTGCGGACCAAACAACCGAACCATGGTCCCCCTAAAAAGACGGGACTCGGTCTGGTTCCAAGTGAACCTTGGTTTGGTTCGCTTTAGGTGTGAACATAATATTCAGACTTAATATTGGCCTATTCCAGGAAGCCAAAATGTTATGCATTGTGGGTTGAAAAAGGATGTTGACACTTGGCAGAGACAGCCGTGCCAGTTCTTAGCAGCAACACTAGTTACGGGAAAACGTGGGGGAATGATGAAATCAAGGCTCTTCTGCAAATATGGGCTGATGATCATATTGCAGAGATACTTGTGGAAACACATAAGAATAGCGAGGTATTTAAATTATTTAGTGATATACTGAAAGAAATAAGGGTCATTATTAGTCTGGCTGCCAGCCCAACTTCTCCCCGCCCACAAATACATTTGGTCGGGAAGTTGGGTCTGGAGGGTCTCGTATTGGGAACAACTACATAAAACCAGGATCTGGGTGGACCAATGAAATGGTCAGGGCGGGCTTTATACGATGATGGACAGATGATCAACAGTAACGTAATCAACAACGTCACGAAAGAGCCCTTGGGTTGAATTTGTTTTCAACAAACAACATATTACGTTGCTCTGATTGGTTGTAGGTCTATCCAATTTAGCGAAGAGGCATTTATTCATTTGAAATGTATACAATTTGTTTTACGAGTTCGGTTGAAACACGCCCCATAGTCACAGCCCAACGGAGAGTTTTCAGACTCATAATCTGACTAGAATTATAAGAAGAGTATGACAACGTCAGGCTAATGGCGTTGATAAGCCAATTTAGATTTTTTTTATGTTAATGCTAGTTCTTCATCAGTTATTCTATAAAATATAATCATAAATGTGTACAAAAGTAATATGAAATTAAATAAGATATGAAATATTTACAATTCTACTCAAGTCACTGACTGTCCTTGCTGTCTACAGAGCCAGACCCCACCCAAGAACAAATACCAGAAAGTAGGGCTACGACAGATACTAGTGAAGGGGATAGTGAAGATGCTGATGATGGTGAGTGAGTGAGGTAGACACTTGTTGGCTGTTTTGACTTATTAGTGAACTGCTGTACCATTGGCAATTACTTACACATAGATTTTTACATAATAATACTCCTTGTTGAGTGGTTAATTGAAAAAACAAACAAATTGGGAGCACTGCGTCAGGCCCTGTCAAGAACATAGAGAAACAGAAAAATAAAGAAACAATTCTATTATATAGTCTAATATAAAAAGTTGTGTTAAATTGATCTTTGGCGATGAAAAGTCGAGGGGCGGGGCCATGGCCGCGGGAACTAGGGGTGCTGAGTGTGCTGCAGCACCCCCTGACAGCACGAGAATATAAAATGATTTGACTTAAGTCAAAAATTTAAAGTAAAAAAGACATCCCCTTCACTAGACAAGGTTTTACCAATTGAAAAATGGCTATGTGTATTTTACATAAAGCTCAACTATTAAGGCTCAAATAAAGGGCAAAAAATGTGGCTCGCGTGCTGCGATGGAACTCCCGAACTAGCATCACATCAAAAATAATGTGCTTGCATTAGCAGGGCAGCTGTGGTGGTGTATACGGCCTGTTCTGGTGGGCCGGTCTGGATCAAAGTCGAGGGGCCTATTTTTTTTTTGGGGGGGGGGGGGGCGGGGGGGGCACCAATATTCTTTTAGGGGGCCCAGTATTCCTAGCAACGGCCCTGCATGTGTGTATGCATATATATGTATATATATATATTAGTGCTGTCAAACGATTAAAATATTTAATCACGATGCATTAAATATGCATGTTGTATTTGCTGCAAAATATTTTATTTTATCTTATTTTTTACTGTTGCTTGCTTTTCTACAGGTACACTTGCACTTACAGCGATTCATTTTGTTTAATTGTAACTTACTTAACTACATGCTCTTATGGTTCTTCCCTTTGGCACTTATTTTTGGTTGTTCACAATGTGTGCTTCGTGTTTTGGCTAGCCGCAATGTTGTTGTTATTATCAGTGACCTATGCACAGGCGTGGATTAATGCACAGGCTTGCCTAGGCTGTAGCCTAGGGGCCCCACGTATGCAGGGGGCCCCTATATTGGCCGGATTGTTTTTTAATGTTTTAAATGTACTTCAGCAGGAACAAAATAAACACCTAATTGGCCCATGAAAACTTTTTCTTTTTAATAAGCAAGTGATTGGGTAAATGTGACTTGGGTCACATCTGTCCAATCAGCTGCTGCTGGTCAAATCATGTCAATCATATTAATTACTCACTGCTATTACTAGATGGCATAGTGGCAGAATTAAATGACCGAAAGAAAGTATTAACGTGGAGCACAAAAACGCAAAATACAAAGGTTAAAAGAACAACGTGACCAAGATATCCTGAAACAAATCCCGAAACTGAATGGATACTTCAAGGCTGCTGAATCTTCATCCAATATTTAAGGGGGGGCTCACAGAGCAACCTAGGGGCCCCTGACCACCTAATCCGCCCCTGCCTATGCACTTTGTAAAGCTCTCTCTTGGAAGTTGCTTTGGATAAAAGCATCTGCTAAATGAGTAAATGTAAAGGGAGGGGCCCTTCTATCTCTGGGGCTGAGGTCTCCGAGGTGGTTGTAAAGCTCCACGGTGGCAGGGCCCCTGGGGTGGATGAGGTCCACCCGGAAATCCTTAAGGCTCTGGATGTTGTAGGGCTGTCTTGGTTGACATGACTCTGCAACATCGCGTGGACATCCGGGACAGTGCCTCTGGACTGGCAGACCGGGGTGGTGGTTCCCCTCTTTAAAAAGGGGGACCAGAGGGTGTGCTCCAACTTTAGGGGATCACACTCCTCAGCCTCCCTGGGAAAGTCTATTCAGGGGCTCTGGAGAGGAGGGTCCGTCGGATTGTCGAACCTCGGATTCAGGAGGAGCAATGTGGTTTTCGTCCTGGCCGTGGAACAGTGGACCAGCTCTATACCCTCGGTAGAGTCCTGGAGGGTACATGGGAGTTCGCCCAACCAGTCTACACATATTTTGTGGATTTGGAAAAGGCGTTCGACCGTGTCCGTCGGGGGCTCATGTGGGGGGTGCTCCGAGAATACGGGGTTCCGGATTCCCTGATCGGGGCTGTCCAGTCCCTGTACGACCGGTGCCAGAGTTTGGTCCGCATTACCGGTAGTAAGTCGAACTCGTTCCCGGTGAGGGTTGGACTCCGCCAGGGCTGCCCTTTGTCACCGATTCTGTTCATTACTTATATGGACAGGATTTCTAGGCGCAGCAAGGGCGTTGAGGGGGTCCGGTTTGGTGACCTCAGGATCGGGTCGCTGCTTTTTGCAGATTATGTGGTCCTGTTGGCTTCATCGGGCCGCGACCTTCAGCTCTCACTGGAGCCGTTGGCAACTGAATGCGAAGCGGCTGGGATGCAAATCAGCACCTCCAAATCTGAGGCCATAGATATAGACCGGAAAAAGGTGGAGTGCAATCTTCGGGTCGGGGAGGAGATCTCTATTTACCAGTCGATCTACGTTCCTACCCTCACCTATGGTCACGAACTATGGGTAGTGACCGAAAGAACGAGTTTGCGAATACAAGCGGCCGAAATGAACTTTCTCCGCAGTGTGTCCGGCCTCTCCCTTAGAGATAGGGTGAGAAGCTCGGTCATTCGGTAGGGGCTCAGAGTACAACTGCTGCTCCTCCGCGTTCAGAGGAGCCAGCTGAGGTGGCTCGGGCATCTGATCAGGATGCCTCCTGGATGCCTCCCTGGTGAGATGTTCTGGGCATGTCCCACTGGGAAGAGGCCCCGGGGAAGACCCAGGACACGCTGGAGGGACTATGTCTCTCGGCTGGCCTGGGAACGCCTCGGGGTCCCCCAGGAAGAGCTGGTGGAAGTGGCCGGGGAGAGGGAAGTCTGGGCCTCCCTGCTTAGGTTGCTGCCCCCGCGACCCAACCCCCAGACAAGCGGTAGATAACGATGACAAGTATATATAAGGCGGTGATTTCTATTGATGGATATTTCTGTAATTCTACCGTTGCTTTGGCAATATGAACAATTGTTGTTTACATGCCAATAAAATCCTTTGACCTGAACTTAACTGAGATAGACAGAAAGGGAAGGATAGATGGAGAGAGAGGGAAGGAGAGAAAGAGAGGGGAGGAGAGAGACGGAGATAGAGGGAAGGAAAGATGGAGAGAGAGGAGGAGTCGTCCTGGCCAGCTGTCAAAGTGTCGGAGCAAGACACTGAACCCCAAGCTGCCCCTGATGAGCAGGCCAGCTGCATGGCAGCTCCACCACCATCAGCTTGTGAGTGTGTGTGTGTATGTGTGTGAGTGTATGTGAGTGAGTGCGTGAGTGTGTGTGAGCGTGTGTGTGAATGGGTGAGTGAGAGGCAACAATGTCAAACACTTTAAGTACTGCTAAGGTAGAAATGACAGAAATGCAGTTCATTTACCATTAATATCTAACCCTAACCTTAAATAAAAACTACATAGTTCTACCCTACCTATAAATGCTAAAACCTTTATTTATGCACCAGGGAAAGTCATTAATTTATTCTCAATTATTTCAGGGAGGTTTGAGATGACAGTCTGACAATTGGTCTGTAAAACAAGTTGACAGTCTTCATAGCTGCTAGTAAAGTTGGTTACATAACGTCAGCTAAACAAGTTCTCTCACGCATATAGGAACACGGAGTAGAGAGGGCTACACTCAAGAGGAACACAGAGTAGAGAGGGCTACACTCAAGAGGAACACAGAGTAGAGAGGGCTACACTCAAGAGGAACACAGAGTAGAGAGGGCTACACTCAAGAGGAACACAGAGTAGAGAGGGCTACACTCAAGAGGAACACAGAGTAGAGAGGGCTACACTCAAGAGGAACACAGAGTAGAGAGGGCTACACTCAAGAGGAACACAGAGTAGAGAGAGCTACACTCAAGAGGAACACAGAGTAGAGAGGGCTACACTCAAGAGGAACACAGAGTAGAGAGGGCTACACTCAAGAGGAACACAAGAGTAGAGAGGGCTACACTCAAGAGGAACAATATCCTACCACACAGGGACAGGTGGGCCTCAGTGCTCCGCCTACACGTTGCTTTGGATACAAGCTTCTGCTACATCTGAACATATCAGATTGCAGAGGCTGAAGCAGAGAAGCCAAATCCATCCTGTCCCCATTTAAATACCCCCCAGCCCAGGTACCCAGCCCCCAGTCTGCGTAATGCCAGTCCTACCGATTGTAATCCCTGCCAAAACGACATACATATATCATAACATTTCTTAACTTCTAAACCTAAATAATGAGGCTTTGACAGTAGTCGAAGAGTCAGGGTGTGGTCTGCTGGCTTTGGTTACAGGAGGGTGTGTTGTGTGTTGGCTCTGCCCTGTGCCAGGGTATGTTAATGTGCCTGTAGCCCTGCACTAGTTATATCCTGCTATGTCTTGCCCTTTCACACACACACACTCAGATATACACACACTCAAACAAACACGTGAACACACATGCTGGTTTCAGGCTGGGCTGGTCGGCAACCCAAAGAGGAGGCCTACAGTTTCCAGGTGTTCCATCTTCAATATGTCTTGTTTCATAACATAAGTCCTGGTCCCCTGCTATGTTTGTTGGTCCTGGTCTGCAGTTTAAGTTAATGATGTTCAAGCTGCTGAGTGGTGTCAACTTTAGTGGTCAGCCTGGGGGCGATACGGGTTACGATGGTACACCTGCTTTTTAGTTGTTCTCCAGTGATGGAAAGTTAAGCCACAGGTAAGCCAAGTGTTTAAATTAAAACAATTATAAACCTTTAACCAACCCAAAGGTCATGTGACGCTGGTTTAGCGCTGCTGGTGACCTAAGGGTAACAACGAAATGACAGGTTGCCTATTCTGTTCCCAAACTCCTACAGTCATCGACCTGAATTTGTAGATAGCTTTTCTGAATGCTTTACTATCTGACTGGTAATGGGCCATTCACAGAGAAGCTGCAAAACTCTTCTGGTGAACATAGTACAGTATGGGCCTGGGGCCTGCAGGCTTCGTTTCACCCTTATAATCACTCTCACATTTCTAAGCTAAATCTCCTGCCAGGTATCAGTGGATCATCATAAGCTTCACACTCTGAGAAAAGAGGCAGGGAGAATTCCACAACCTGTTCCAACAAGAGGCCTGAAATGTCACCTGTCACATCTTAGCACATCAAATGAGTACTAGTGACAACTCTGTCTCTCACTGCTCTCCCTGCAGGATGGAAAATGTCATTTTTAAACAATGAAATATCAAATATAACGATTAGTGGTGGACATCCGGAAGATTCATCATGAGGTCCTTCATGCAGTGTTCCAATTCCCCAAATCAGCTTCTGGATAAAATTTGTATTTTGTTTCACGTCTTTGTCATCCCTGGGCCATTATGAGAAGAAAAATTATCCTCCATACTATTGTTTATGCATGTAAGTACTAAATGAAAACTGTGCATCGGGGGGGCGAGGGGCGGGGCTGCCCCCGGGGGGGCGAGGGGCGGGGCTGCACCCGGGGGGGCGAGGGGCGGGGCTGCACCCGGGGGGGCGAGGGGCGGGGCTGCACCCGGGGCTTCACCTGTCCTTTACAGAGGGAGGCGTCGGCATGTGTCATCTCGATGTGCCCGAACAGGAATCTTCTGTACAATTAATTATGTCTCAACATGAATTTCTGCTCAATATGGCTACAGCGTTCCAACAACCTTTTTTGCGAGGATGAAATGTTGTTATTGCTGCACCGTCCTCTCATTGGAAAATGTAAAATTGTAGTTGAGATGTTATTGTTACTATGGCTAGTTACAGTCCACCTTGGCACTAAACACAACATCTCAATTCATTTAGTAAAATGTAGTCACTATGCACTTCTTTTCGTTGATTGTCTACTACAGTTTATATTGGCACTTTTTATCGCTTTGGATTAAAACACAAATGAACATGTTAAGGTTCTCTCCAGAACCCTGTCATTTTTTAGCTGCAACACTGCTTGTTGATGGGAAACACTTGGCTGAAATCCCAGGGTGCTCTATTCAGTCACAAGCATCTTTGTGTGCGCTGCTCAGACATGTTGGTCAGCATCAGTCTCTCTTGGCAGCGGGCCTGAACTCAGGGCAGGGACACTACCAGCCGTTGTGTTGGAACATGCTGGAACCCTCTCTCTCCTTTATTCTACTCTTCTAACTCCAATTTAACATATGTAACATAAATATGACTTAAAGATAATTTCATCTAACCTCTCACCACTTACAGTCATGCTCTTACCAGAACTTCATGACTGCAGATGATGAACACAAGGCCAGGGTTAGGGTTAGACAGTATAACCAGGCCAGGGTTAGGGTTAGACAGTATAACCAGGCCAGGGTTAGGGTTAGACAGTATAACCAGGCCAGGGTTAGGGTTAGACAGTATAACCAGGCCAGGGTTAGGGTTAGAAAGTATAACCAGGCCGGGCGCACAGACAGCTTGCACAGACAGCCGTGGTCCACAACCCTAATCAAGACTGCTGCTCCTATCAACAATCTGAGTGCTACACAGAACCAGGACCATGTAGTAGAACCAGGACCATGCAGTAGAACCAGGACAATGCAGTAGAACCAGGGCTAGGACCATGCAGTAGAACCAGGACCAGGACCAAGTCTGAGCTAAATTATGTCTACATGATACTTATAGCCAGTTCAACAGGACTGTATCTCTATATGATCAGATTTGTACCCCATCATCAGTTGGACATGGGAAAGTTATTTGCACAGCTCCCTCCACCCCTGCTGGTAAATGGCATCTAAAGGCCTCATGCCCGGAGGGCCTGCAGCGATGTCTGTGTGAGTAGCTGGGTGTACCCTGGAGAGATCAGGTTACCAGGCATCCCTACCTGCCTGACGTGACAGCGAGTTGAGCAGCCCTCCTCTCCCTATCTCCCTTCTTCTCTCCCTGCAGGTGAGGCCTGGGACAGGTACACGCCATGGTGAAGTGGGTGGGGCCAGGATGGGGTGTGTGGAGACTCCTCCCCCTCTGAGGCAGATATAAGCAGGGTGAGTCCAGAGAGGAGGCACTCACAGGTGTCTGATTCTCCTCTCAGTGAGCTCCACCGTCCTTTCCTTCAGCCCTCAGCAACAGCCATCATGAGCGTCACGTACAAGTCCTCGTCCTCCGGCAGCTTTGGCGGCGGCAGTCTGAGCGGCGGGCTCGGAGGTTTTGGAGGCGGCAGCATCAGGAAGAGCTCTGGCTTCTCCAGCTTCTCAGCAGCAGCGGCACCCATGGGCTCCAGCCGCATGAGCAGTGTGTCCATCCGGCGCTCCGGCGGGGGAGGCTTTGGTATGGGTGGAGGTGGTGGAGGTTTAGCTTTGGGCGGAGGTAGCTTCAGTATGGGCGGAGGTAGCTACAGTATGGGTGGTGGCGGTGGCGGCTTCGGTATGGGCGGTGGCGGCTACAGTATGGGTGGTGGAGGCTTCAGTATGGGTGGAGGCGGAGGCTTTGCTGCTGCTCCCATCACAGCTGTGACTGTCAACCAGAGCCTGCTGGCTCCCCTAAATCTGGAGATTGATCCCAACATCCAGACCGTCCGCACCCAGGAGAAGGAGCAGATCAAGACCCTCAACAACCGCTTCGCCTCCTTCATCGACAAGGTGAGTGCCCCTCATCCTCTGGGATGTCTCCCTATATATATACATATAACTTGGCAGCATGCCTGAGTAGTCTCCTCTTTTCCATCTTGGAGAGCTCATAAATATTTCACAGCTGCTGTTATGCAAAGCATGTCAGTGCTGCCTTTTAATCGGAAACAAACGCTCAGTATAGCGTTACTGTGGCGAATGCATTGTGTTTTGGCTGCTTCACAACCAGAGGACCAGAGGACCAAAGCATGACGGGTCTTCTGGTCAGCCTGGGGCACCCAGGCGCTTGCAGGCCGGCTGCAGAGAGAGACAGAGAGAGAGAGAGAGAAGAGAGAGAGAGAGAGAGAGAGAGAGAGAGAGAGAGAGAGAGAGAGAGAGAGAGAGAGAGAGAGAGAGAGAGAGAGAGAGAGAGAGGGAGGATCACTTGAGTGGCACTGTGGGACGGAGCTGGTGAGGGTTAGGGGGAAACCTGAGAGCAGGTAGATCCGATGACCTGTACCTCTCTAGGATGGGGGGGGATCGATTCCCTACAGTCACCATGGCAGCAGCAGCCTCCCAGCAGAGTGCTCTGAGCGTGGCATGAGATGTCTTGCCCAGGGCTACAGGGCCTCTTCACAGTGCTGTCAGTGTGATTCACACACAAAAAGAGAAAAGGGAGAAAGAGGGAGGGAGAGTGGGGGAGAGAGGGAGGGAGAGTGATGGAAAGAAGGAGTGAGAGTCAGGGAAAGAAGGAGGGAGAAAGGGAGGTGATTAAGGAGGCTGCAGGTTCCATCCAGCAGCTTCTGCCTGCAGGCAGGATGCGTGCGGCAGCTTGACATGATCCCTGATGAGAGGCTGTGATACGTCCTGCTGTGATACACCCTGCTGTGATACGCCCTGCTGTTATACGCCCTGCTGTGATACTGTAGGGCAGGGTGGAGCTCTCCTGTCAGCCTCGCCCCTGAACTGTGCTGCTGCGCATAAGGAATTCTCCTGGGGAGCTGTTAGGACTTGTTAGGAGTCAACTCAGTCCACAGCTACATGACAGCAAACAACAGGCAGGTCCACACTGCAGCCAGACAACCAGCTAATCCAAAATCAGACAGCCAGCTAATACAAAATCAGACAGCCAGCAAACTCAAAATCAGCCAGCCAGTTAACCCAAAGTCAGCCAGCCAGCTAACTCAAAGTCAGCCAGCCAGCCAGAAATATTGGAGTTCTGCTTGAGTACAGCTCAAACAGTGTTGAAATGTTTTCTCCTTAAGCCACACCCACAACAACCAATATGGCATGTATAGCCAATTATATATTATATGATACATATAGTTATTTAATTAAAGGCTTACCTGGAACATTACAGAGTTCTGCGGCATTGTTCCTGACAGCCAAAGACAACTGTGGTTTGCCCTCAACTTCCTGGTCACCTGACAGTAGTCAAGTTAGTCCTCAACTTCCTGGTCACCTGACCCTTGATCTTCTTCTTCTCTTGCTGGTCCCAGGTGCGTTTCCTGGAGCAGCAGAACAAGATGCTGGAGACCAAGTGGAGCCTCCTGCAGGACCAGACCACCACACGCTCCAACATCGACGGCATGTTTGAGGCCTACATCGCTAACCTGCGCAGACAGCTGGACGGCCTGGGTAACGAGAAGATCAAGCTGGAAGGAGAGCTGAAGAACATGCAGGGGCTGGTCGAGGACTTCAAGAACAAGTGAGTCTAAGACACCAGTACCCTCTAAATATCCTTTCTCTCTCGTTCCTCCACGTTGACATCCTCTCTTCCTCTGTTCAGATATGAAGATGAAATCAACAAACGGGCCGCAGTGGAGAACGAATTTGTCCTGCTCAAGAAGGTGAGTGTGAAACTGGAGGAGCCCAGTTACAACCTGAATCTGCTCTAACCAGGTTTGAGTTTTACTGAGCTCCAACCACGAATGTTTTGGCTCTTGGACAGGTTGTGTGCTGGGTACATATTTAGCACCCTTACTCCGCAGATAGTAACGTCTCCATGTGTGGTTGCAGGATGTGGATGGAGCCTACATGGGAAAGGTGGAGCTGGAGGCCCGGGTGGATGCCCTCCAGGACGAGATTAACTTCCTCAGAGCCATCTACGAGGCGGTGTGTACCCCACCAGCTGTTACTCAGAAGACGGGCTCACCAGGCCCTGCGTCAAGAAAACACACACTGTGCTGACTGTTTTACCTCTTTCTCTCTCTCTCTTTCTCTCTCTCTTTTTCTCTCTCTTTTTCTCCACAACCGTTCTCTGCTCCTGCTCTTCTTCTTGTCTTCTTCTTCTCTCCCTCTCCGTCTGCAGGAGCTGTCTGAGCTGCAGGGGCAGATCAAGGACACCTCAGTGGTGGTGGAGATGGACAACAGCCGCAACCTGGACATGGATTCCATCGTGGCTGAGGTCCGCGCCCAGTATGAGGAAATCGCCAACCGCAGCAGGGCTGAGGCTGAGACCTGGTACAAGCAGAAGGTAGAGTTAACAGGGTGGCTCATTCTATTCTTCACTATACTTTTTTATTCTTTTATCTGATTGTTTCATCCAAAGCGACATACAAATAATGCAAATACAGTACAATGCACAGGGGTTTCTGCATGGTCGTTTAACATGAACATTGAAAACAGATCAAAGGATGAGATGTTGATGAGGCCTGTCAGTTCCTTGAGAGGAGTCTAAACACCTCACTGTCTGTAGTTTGAGGAGATGCAGAGCTCTGCAGGGAAGTATGGAGAGGACCTGCGCAGCACCAAGTCAGAGATCGCAGAGCTCAACCGCATGATCAGCCGGCTCCAGAACGAGATTGAAGCCGTCAAAGGACAGGTAGGTCCTGCAGCAGCCAACGTCTACAAGCCCTACCTTGGTGAAATTCAGAGAAACTTGTTTGATACCCAGTGAGCTTCAGAGAAAGTTGTGTGATACCCAGTGAGATTGAAACCACAAATGATCCATGTTTTCTCCTCTTCTGACATTTATCTTATACTCTTCTACTCTCTCCTGCTTCACGCCCTCTCCTCTCCTCCTTCACTCCCTCTCCTCTCCTCCTCTCTCCTCCTTCACTCCCTCTCCTCTTCTCCTTCACTCCCTCTCCTCTTCTCCTTCACTGCCTCTACTCTCCTCCTTCACTCCTCTCCTCCTCTCTCCTCCTTCACTCCCTCTCCTCCACTCTTTCTCCTCTCCTCCTTCACTCCTTCTCCTCTTCTCCTTCACTCTCTCTCTCCTCCTTCACTCCCTCTCCTCCACTCCCTCTCCTCTCCTCCTTCACTCCCTCTCCTATCCTCCTCTCTCCTCCTTCACACCTCCTCCTCTTCTCCAGCGTGCTAACTTGGAGGCCCAGATAGCCGAGGCGGAGGAGCGTGGAGAGCTGGCAGTGAAGGATGCCAGACTCCGCATCAGCGACCTGGAGGCAGCACTCCAGAGAGCCAAGCAGGATATGGCACGCCAAGTGAGAGAGTACCAGGAGCTGATGAACGTCAAGCTGGCCCTGGACATCGAGATCGCCACCTACAGGAAGCTGCTGGAAGGAGAGGAGACCAGGTAAACAGTGCAACCAAGATTCCATCTTGGGATCTTCTGTGTCAAACAAGGGATGGTTTTTAGATTTTTTTTTGATTAACTTGATTTGATATCTGCTGAAGAAGTCAAACTACAGCTTGTCCTACAAATTGAGTAACACTCCCTCCCTCTCTTACTCCTTCCCTCTCACTCTCTCCCTCCCCCTCCATGTCTCTCTCTCTCTCTCTCCCTCTCTCCCTCCCTCCCTCCCTCCCTCCCTCCCTCCCTCCCTCCCTCCCTCCCTCCCTCCCTCCCTCCCTCCCTCCCTCCCTCCCTCCCTCCCTCCCCCTCCATATCCCCCTCTCTCTCTCCCTCCCCCTCTCTCTCTCCCTCCCTCCTTCCCTGCCTCCCTATCTCTCCCTCCCTCCCTCTCCCTCCCTCTCTCCAGGATCTCGTCAGGCGGTGGAACTGCCACCATTCACATCCAGACCTCAGGTGGTGGAGGAGGCGGTGGTGGTAAGAACACCTTCCTAGATTTTCACATACACACACCAGTCCCAGTACTGTTCATAGATTTTCACATACACACACCAGTCCCAGTACTGTTCCTAGATTCTCACATACACACACCAGTCCCAGTACTGTTCCTAGATTATCACATACACACACCAGTCCCAGTACTGTTGTACACACTGTTGTCCAATCTGTCGTTTATAGATACAGTTCCGTTATGTGTATCAAGTAGAATAGAAGATGTTCAAATCTGCATCATGGGTCTGAGTGTTGACTTGTATCCCTCTCTCTATCTCCATCCCTACATCCCTCCTCCCCTCCTTCCCTCTCCCAGGCTCCGGAGCAGGGTTTGGGATGGGAGGAGGAGGAGGGTTTGGCTACGGGGGCGGCAGCGGGATGTCCATGTCTCTGGGAGGAGGAGGAGGGGGGGGTGCGGGCTACGGCATGAGCAGCATGAGCAGCATGAGCAGCGGAGGAGGAGGCTTCGGCAGCCTGAGCGGAGGAGGAGGAGGGGTGTCCATGTCTCGCTCCTCAGTGGTCCAGAGCAGCAGACGCTTCTAAACAGAGCTGTCTGACCCTTCCTCTCTCCTACTTCCATTCTTCCATCTTCTATTCATCCCCTCTTCACAGACCTAGCTAACTCACTTACAATCCTCATGTTCCCGCTAGGCAGTCCCCTCTGACCTCCAGCCCAGCGGCCAGCCTGTGCTGCAGGGGCGCATACACAGACTGGCCACTAGGGAATGCTGTTCAGCTACAGCCCACTCTAGTCTCTGAACACTTATAACTAACTAGGACAGAGAGCAGTATTTTCTGAACTACACCAGCAGAGGGACTTCTTCCTCCCTCTGTCAACCAGGATGTACGGAGACACAGCAGTGGTCCCTTTGGCTATGATAGAGCATTCTTAGTGGGTGATGTTCTAACTACAAAGGCAGTTACAATATTTTGTTTTACAGCTTAATATTTTGATAAAAAGGATTTCCCATCTGAAGCCAGTGTTAGCCATGCCTTCTGTGCTTTACTGGTGCCATCTTGTGACATCAGAAGTGAACAAAGAGTTCTCTGTTCCCTCCACAAGACCAGCTGTCTCTGTACCCTGTAGGCCTCCTACTGGCACCTGGTTTTAGTTTTGTTTCTTTCTTTAAACATTTTTACCAAAAAGTGTCTAGACTGTTGTAACCAGATTCCTCTGTTGTGATTGCCCTGTGATGTTGTACCAAAACATGCTGAATAAACCCTGAGCTCTAGATCAAGCTGCTGTGATTCTGTGTCTTCTGTAGTATCTCTGTATGCTTGAGACCGGGGGCCGTGCTAGACCCAACGCTCTACTGGGGTACAAGTATCTCTGTACAGGGCCCACATTCTATACTACACTACAAGAATTCAAAATCTGGCCACCTTAACAACGGTTAGCTAGCCTAACTAGCACCAGCTACAGTTTACACAGTTAGGCACTAACCCTGTGTCGGACAGGTCCGGCCTCCTCGTCATCCCCTAACTGCAACCATGAATGGTTAAAAAAATATTTTAGCAACAAAGTGATTTTTTTTCAATTTTTTTTTGAAAGGTTGAAAGAAAATTTTCAAAAAAGTGTTTTGAAAGAAAAGTTTGCATAATTGATGAGTACTTCATGATGACTCTATTATACTCTATTGTGATGACTTTATTATACTCTATTGTACTCTGTTGTTCTCTGCTCTGCTTTACTCTGTTTTAGGGTTAGGGTTACATGGTTTTAGGTCTGTTTTAGGCTTCTCTGTTCTCTTCTTCCCCGTCCTCCTCTCCTTTCACCGTGTGTTAGCGTATCGACACGTCCGGCCCCGTCTGTGTGACCGTTCCGTGTCCGCAATCGACTGGCCTTATCTCATCTTATCCATCCAGCCTCGGTCCGATCTATGCCACATGGAAGGAAAAATACTGAATTTAGTCACTTGAGCCATGCAGTGTAAATGCAGCCGTACTTGCAATGCAACTTTGTTTCATTTAGGACAGTAGTATGCGACCATGAGCAGAGCACCCTGAACTGTGGTACGTCGTTTCACTGTTACAGTTTTATACTGTTACAATGTTACACTATTGTATTGTTACACCATAATAGCTTTAAGTGTTATAATGTCATTACACACACAGGTGGCTAGCATGTAAGACACACACATTCATACACAGGTGGCTAGCATTTAAGACACACACACACAGGTATTCAAGCAGGGTTTGTGTAAATGTCACGGGTCTCTCTGCCACTACCAGATGCAATGGAAAGACCCACTGTTCTCTGCTTGTCCTGACCTACACCTGCGTTCCCCCAAGTATTTGTTCATTGTGTGTGGGTGAGTGTGAATGGTGTCTCTTATACAGAGGACACGGATGATGTCTGTAACATGTTCCTGTATGTTGTCTTTATTACAGACGACACATCTAAATGATTTTCCACAGAAGAGCCCAGTACTCAACATGGACACACTGCTGAGGCCATGTTAGAGGAAGTGACAAACAGCGTGACCTGCCATCTGCTTTCATGAATAGTTTTGTTAGAGCAGTTGAATGTTAATGCTTAGCGCTCATTGTTTATTGTTGATAATCAATCAATAATCTAAAATCAAAAACTCAAATTAATAAATCTGTATGAATCAAAAATATATCAAACCCTGAATACATTTTTTTAATTGTTAAATATTGAAATGATACATCTTTTTACAAAGTTTTAGTAAGAATGCGACTGACCCTTAAGTATGGTGAACCCAGGTGTGGGACTTTTACTTAGAAGGAAACCAGGAAATGAGGGAAGTTTCAAGGTACAGGCAGGCAGCATTCAGGTGATCTGTATCTTCATCCAACACAGGTTGAACAGGACTCAGCGCCAGGAAATCACAAAGGTCTTGGCACTGAGTATCAGGAACTGGAAAACAAACACTAAGAATGACAAAAGCCAAGCCAAACTAGTCTTAGCAGGGCCATGCTGGGAAGGTGTTTAAACCAACAGCCCAGGGTGTGAGGAGTTACAACAGGTGTGGGAGTGAAACAGATCATTGGGAGAACGTAGTGCAGATGCCTGTTCCATAAAGGCCACTCAAAAAAGCTGGACTTAAAGTCCCTTGACTTTCAACTTGACTTGAATTAGCTTAACAAGTCAAGCAGGGCTAAAGAGGTTCCATAAAGGCCAATTTCAGCTTGCGCACTCCTACTTATTCAAGTCAGATTTAAGTAGTCAAGCTAATTGCACGTGCACCCTATTCTTAAGCAGCCCGAGAGGTAGAACATGGTTAATACCGATCCACCACGGCAAAAAGCAATGCACACGGCCATGTGACTTCTTCCGGAAAGAACGTCCCCTACCATTAATCAATACATTATCCAGTAGCCTAACTTTTTAACATGGTTTTTGTGTCGGGAAAATGAAGGATAGATGTATGGATTTAGGTTAGTTTTGCAGTTGTAAGCTACTTACTGTAAGTCGCTCTGGATAAGAGCGTCTGCTAAAATGACTAAATGTAAATCTAAATGTATTGTTTACATTTATGTAGCTATGACAATTATACTGGGATAATTTAGATTGAGTTATAGGCCTATATGCCTGATGCCTAAACATTTAAAATCACAAACTACCATAGAGCCATACGTTTCAAGTAGGCTATTCATTCTGAAATCATTGTTCATCATTGTTTAATGCATTAGGCTAAATGTTGTAGCCTATGTATTTAAGTTGATTTTCTATAAATGTAGCCTACATATTGAACTGATAAGAATGAGAAAATGAGAAAGTCTGTGGTAAATCATCGTTTTCCTGTTGGGTCAATGTTACCGGAACGTCTGGTTAAGCAAGAACACGTTATAAAGAAAAGATCCTGCAGGACTGTCGAACATGTGATCAAGTCAAACATTCAGAAGAACAAGAACATCACGTAGAACCAGATGTGGACCTTTTTTGGAACGTAAACAATAACAGATCAGTCTAGAACGTAGAACCGAGTTCACTCTAATGAGGTATATTTATTGTTTGTGTGGATCCCTTGCCTGTTGTGCAAATTCATTTCAGTAACCTAAGCCAGGACACATCGCCACTAATGCCAGGCATGATTTGAAATTCCCTTCCATGACAAGTTATGGTTCCCCAAACAACTTTTTTAAAATATTACGAGTATGCTATTCTTTACAGCACCAACCCAGTCATGCTGTTGTCCCGTTTTTATAGGAAATGCAAAAAAATTGATTATGGACAATTGTTCTTCCACAATCTATACGAACAGCCGAACACAGCAACAAGCCAAACTTAACAAATAAAAATTATAGTATGTTCATCAAAAAAGTTATATAATACGGTCACATGAACCAGGTGGGAACGGTACCTAAGAGGAAATATGGTAGGTTGAGATTTTGATATTTTTTTCTCACACCGGCTACACTTACACAACCTACTCCACTGATAGTTACATTTCAGGAAACTTCCTCATCGGCTCCCCCAGAGATAAGCAAGTTATCTGGTAGGTTAACATTTAGAGTTTTTTTCCTCATACTTACACAACCTACTTCCTCCAAACTGATAGTTAGGTTTCAGGAAACTTCCTTCTCTGCTCCTCCAGAGATAAGCAAGTTAAGTTTTACTTAACGTTCTCTTATCTGCTCTCCTAGAGACGGGAGAGTTACGGTGCGTCCAAATGTGCTCCATACCCCACAAATACACAATAAATATGTTATGTTTTATTTTCCCAAAATTTGAAGATGGGGGTTATACACTGTTTAGTGGAATACAAATTTCCCACAAAGCAATGCAAAATGTAGTGTCCAACAAATAACTCTTCAATAAAGACAACAAACTGAATCTGATTAGTTTTTGAAAGGTTGTGAGATTACAACTTTAATATTTAAGTGTACATTGTACACCCAAGTCTAAACTCTTAGTTAAGTGGAAAATGTCTGATCTGACTCCTTCTGAGATCCCTCAGAATCATCTGCTGGGTTAAAGGCATTACAAAGGTCTGTTGGAGTATGTAAACATGCTTAAGGAGTGGGTCTGTTGTGGGGTGGAAACCCTACCCTTTACTGACCAATTTGTCTTTACCAAGTAATTATTTTTCTGATTGTTTTGGGTTAACACAATTTATGTCATTAAATGTTTATTTAGATATTTTCCTTTTGTAAATTGTTTTGGGTGTGAGTACAGTACAAGAAATACTTGTAAATAATATACTGCACAAACATAAAAAATTCACATGAGCTGTGAGTTTGACACCTTTTCAGTTTTTTACCTGGAAATAGAAGAATATATTCTGACGTTCCACGGATCCAGACAGTGTCATCTCTGTACAGCAGGGTCAAGGGGCACCACACCCCAGGCCATGCAGTTGCGTGATATGGCTGTAAGAAGGTACCATCCTCAATGTGTCAGATTACCCCTAGATGGACTGACAACATTCCATCAAAACAGAAAATTGTTGGTAGCTGTGAAGCAGCCAATTTGATGGTTTATCTTTCTTCATCAGAAGGAAATAGTTCCTCTATAAATAGAAGGATCCTGCAGCCATCTCAGCATCTTCCTGACCAGACACCATGACTCCTCTCCTCACGCTTGGCGCCCTCATCTGTAAGTACATGGTCTCTCTGGGGAGGGGGGGCTAGAGGGGACTTGTTTGTATTTAAATCATTAAAGATTATTTGGGTTTGACGCTGTAGAATTTGATTTTGGTTTGTGACAGTGAAAGTCACCTTTTTCTAGTTTTAACCATTAAAATCATTAGTTGTTAATAATTTCTTATTCTTGTTATTTTAATTATTGCTTATTACCGAAGTGCAACTTGTACTATTGTGTACGTTCAACCAAAGAGAAACAGTTTACGATTTATATAACTTTTTAGTCCCTCAATTAGGTATTGTGACCAACTGTACATGTTGCGTGGTGATGTTAAGAGCTTTGCCAAACATGTTTTTCTAGCAGACATAGCAGCCTCTTCAGCTCTGGGGATCTGAGCGTAGTCAATACTTCAAAGATGATACTATTTCCATGGTGCTTTGGATGAAAGCATCCAATTAAATGAATGAAATATTAAATTAATACTGTTTTAACATTAATGTTTCAGATTTCCGAAAGAGCCGAATGGCCCAAAATGCTTTGTTACTTTTACCTGCCATTATATACAATATTTAACCAAACTGCCACACTGCATCAACTGTACTTCTAACCGAGTGCGATCATGTGATCATCTTGATTTTTGCTTTTAAGTCCAGTTGAACTTGTTTCTAGTATAAATGGCTCATCAAGGGATTTAAGTAAACATCACATTATTTTAAGAAATCTTCTTAAATTAAATGTTCTTAATGTTCTGGTAGCCAAATGTACTTATTTGAAGCAGAAAAAGCTCATAACAAATTTTTTAAATTTTTTCTTTGTGTCTTCCTCAGTGCTGGCATGTTGTGTGTCTACAGGGGCAGGTAAAACTTTGTTGTGTGTGTTTGAGTGCGAATGGATCTTTAACCTTCATATAAACTTATGAAAGTTCTTCTTTACAGAAAGAAGAGTAGTCTGTGAAGGTCAACGGACAACCCTGAGCTGTGGTACGTTGACACACAGATACATTGTAACACTGTAATACTATTATACTGATAGTGTAGCACCGTTGTACTGGTACACTGTTATACTGGTATTGTTATAAACTGCTATACTGGTACACTTTTATACTGATACACTGTTATACTGGTATTGTTATACTGATACACTGTTAAACTGGTATTGTTATACCAGTATAACAGTGGCAAGGTGTCACAATCTGTACAATGACACCTTGCCACATTGCAGTTGCACTATATGACAGTATTTGTATCTTTTGTACTATTTGTATCTCTTGTACTATTCGTATTTTTATTAGGTAGACTTGTACCTGTAGTATAGTTAGACCACATATTTAAGTTTTAGGATTCCTTTATGTTTAACCAGTTAAGGAATAGCGTCGCACATAACCCTGTGATCTTTTGAAAGCGGGCCCCACAGTGTAGCGTCGCACGTGTATTTTTGAACATTATAACTGACTATTTTCCGGTAGACAAAAAACTATATGACAAACGCCATAGTATGGCTTCAAAATTTACAAGTAGGAAGCTAACAAGTTACCCTAGCAGGTAGTAGCATTGCTACGAGTATTTACATTTATTAATTAATTTATTTTCATTTTGGTATTTCTTGGAAGTCGCTTTGGATAAAAGCGTCTGCTAAATGAATAAATGTAAATGTACGAGTATTATGCTAGGTTGCTAGGTAACGGAAGCTAACTAAAGCTGGCTAGCTTCCGTTTCTGAAAAATAACTCACTCTGGTGGGAGCTTCGGAAATATTTAGAACTCTCGCATCTAAAGGTTAATGTGTGCACCTTCCTGGCAAAGTACATTCCTTCTCTGTGCAAACTTTCATGGCCAATAAAACCCTTTTTGGTTCTGAAATCTGATCCTGGTGTTGTTTTACTGGTATTGTTATACTGATACAGTGTTTTACTGGTATTGTTATACTGGTACACTGTTATACTGATACACTGTTATACTGGTATTGTTATATTGGTATATTGTTATACTGATACACTGTTATACTGGTACAGTTATACTGGTATATTGTTATACTGATACACTGTTATACTGGTAATGTTATACTGGTATATTGTTATACTGATACACTGTTATACTGGTATTGTTATACTGGTATATTGTTATACTGATACACTGTTATACTGGTACAGTTATACTGGTAAATTGTTATACTGGTGTATGGAGAGAGCCTGACAGAGGGACTATGGTGTGTTTCAGGGAGTTCTCCGATCAAGGTGCTCCATGCTAACTATGGACGCACAGACAGGAGAGTCTGCAGCAGTCGTTGTCCATACTGTCAGATTGTCAAGACCAACTGCGTCAACAGGAGAACACTGCCTGTGGTGAAAAGCAGGTTAAACACACACACACACATTCAGACAAGAAACTCACACACAAACACACATACATAGACACAAAACTCACATTAAACACAGACATGCACACATGGTGCTCTAGTTTCAAGTGTCTCCCCTCCACCTCAACAGATGCGATGGAAGGACCAGCTGTTCTCTGGTTGCCTCCTGCTCTTTGTTTTCTGATCCCTGTCATGGAACCTACAAATACCTGGATGTGACCTACATCTGCCTTCACCCAAGTGAGTGTACTGTGTGTGTGTGACAGTGCACTGTGTGTGTGTGACAGTGTACTGTGTGTGTGTGATAGTGTACTTTGTGCGTGTGACAGGTGCACTTTGTGTTTGGGTCCTTCTGCCAAACCCAGAAGAGCATGAGGATAAAAACAAATGCAAGCTACAGAACAAAGAATGCTACAACCTATTAAGAAATAAAAACAAGAGGTGGTGGTTGTGTGCATGAGTCAGACGCACAGGTTCAAACCTGTGACGCAATGACACCTGTTACACATGCGTGTTTGTGTAACAAGTGTGTATTTATATATATGCATGTGTGCGTGTTTCAATTAGAGATGCTTTGTATCTACAGTCTCCTGTAGTCTACTGTGTTGAAGCTGTTGCAGTTGTTCTTAATGATGACTAAGCTGGTGTGTGTTTGGCAGAGCGCATTGTGTCCTGTGAGGGGAGTGTCTCCAGGCTGAGATGTGGTAAGATTTCCCTGATCCTCCATCTCCAGTCATGTGCTCAGAGTGCAGTTTGCTTGCTCCACCCTTTCCTCATCTCTCCAAAACACCACCTGCTTTACCTCCCTCTTTCCTCTCTTTTCCCTCCTTCTCCCCCCCAGGCTGGGGCACCATCCGGGTCCAGGGTGCGGCATATGGTCGCAGGTCTCGGAGCGTGTGCTCATCCCGTCAGTCCTGGTCCAAGACCCGCAATACCCGATGCGCTCGCTCTGTCACCAGCAGCATGGCTCGCAGGTACGAGAACCAACAACACTCCAAAGTTTCTGGTGTGTTTCCCTATGGAAATAGGTTGGGTTAGAGAATAATGTGACTGTGTATTCACTTTTTGAAAGGGCAGTTGTTCAGTGGTTAGCTTTTGTATAAGGGCTGGAGTTGATCCAGTGGATAGCTTCTCCTCTTCCTCATTCTACCCTTCCTCCTCCTCCTTCTACCCACCCCCTCTCTCCTGATCCTCCTCCTTCTCTCCTCAGATGCAATGGGAGGAAAGCATGCAATGTCAAGGCTGCTAACAACGTATTTGGGGACCCCTGTCGTGGAACCTATAAATACCTGGATGTTAATTACACCTGTAGCTGTGAGTACTCACTCTGCACTTCCCACAAGTGACCGCTGTGTTCTTTATTGTTGTCCTGCTTTTTTACTGTTCATGACAATAGCAGCCTGGTAGTGATGGTGACAGTCTTTCTGTCTGTCCCATACAGAGATGATTACATGCTGAATGAACTTCATGACTGTAAGTACAGACACCCCATTACACATCCTCACACAAACTCTCACTTGCACATATTGTCACACACACACCCTTACATGCACACACCCAAACACACAGGTGTTGTGAAGCCTGTCTCCAGATATGTCTTGTCTTGCAGGTGATGCACCAATGAAAGAAGAGGTGGTGTGTCATTTAGGGCAGAGGAGAAAACCCTTCATTAACTTCTCTTTCTCTCCTGTGTGATTCATGTGCTTTAATGCGATTCTACTAATTCATCCATCTGCTTTCAGATGATCACTTGATATTATAGTGTCATTATTCTCTACTATTCTCTTTATCTAGCTGGTGTCTTTAATGCAGAGTTTCTCTTTGATTAGGTTACAGAGAAAGCTCTGCTGCTAATCAACCAAATCCTGAATGAATGATGCTTGAATACTAAAAATAAATCAACATGTTTAAAAGGCATTCATGTGTGATGTGGTTCGTACTTTCCAGTCAGTAGCACACCAGGGTCAGGAGAGTCATTCATACACAAGAAGATCCTGTACATCACCAGGGTAGATCAACACCAGGGTAGATCCCATGGGTAGATCAACACCAGGGTAGATCACCCCCAGGGTAGATTGCCAGAGTAAATCACCACCAGGGTAGGTCACCCCAATGGTAGATAGCCAGAGTAAATCACCACCAGGGTAGGTCACCCCCAGGGTAGATAGCCAGGGTAGATCACCACCAGGGTATGTCACCCCCATGGTAGATAGCCAGAGTAAATCACCACCAGGGTAGGTTACCCCCATGGTAGATAGCCAGGGTAGATAGCCAGGGTAGATCACCACCAGGGTAGGTCACCCCCAGGGTAGATAGCCAGGGTAGATAGCCAGGGTAAATCACCACCAGGGTAGGTTACCCCCATGGTAGATAGGCAGGGTAGATAGCCAGGGTAGATCACCACCAGGGTAGATCACCACCAGGGTAGATAGCCAGGGTAGATCACCACCAGCGTAGGTCACCACCTGGGTAGATAGCCAGGGTAGATCACCAAAAAGTATTTTGTTGTTGACAGTTCACAAAAGACAAAGGGGTGATTCATAGTCCAAGCTGGTTTATTAGGTTGGGTTACACTCAGGGCCTCACACCAAACCTCATCTGACACACTTTCAATCACACAAATAAACTCACAAAAACTAAAATTAACAGTTGTTTCCTTTTTTGTCCAACTGAATATCTTAAAAACGTTGTTTTATCAGATTTGAAATGATCCTATTTTGATCACCTGTGTAGATCACCCCACCAGGGTAGATCACCACCAGGGTACATAGCTAGGGTAGATAGCGAGGGTAGATCACCACCAGGGTAGATAGCCAGGGTAGATCAACACCAGGGTAGATCACCACCAGGGTAGGTCACCACCAGGGTAGGTCACCACCTGGGTAGGTCACCACCAGGGTAGGTCACCACCTGGGTAGATCACCACCTGGGTAGGTCACCACCAGGGTAGATCACCACCAGGGTAGGTCACCACCAGGGTAGGTCACCACCAGGGTAGATCACCACCAGGGTAGATAGCCAGGGTAGATCATCATCAGGGTAGGTCACCACCTGGGAAGGTCACCACCAGGGTAGGTCACCACCTGGGTAGATCACCACCTGGGTAGGTCACCACCTGGGAAGATCACCACCTGGGTAGGTCCCCACCTGGGTAGATCACCACCTGGGTAGGTCACCACCAGGGTAGATCACCACCAGGGTCGGTCACCACCAGGGTAGGTCACCACCAGGGTAGATCACCACCAGGGTAGATAGCCAGGGTAGATCATCATCAGGGTAGGTCACCACCTGGGAAGATCACCACAAGTAGATCACAGCTAGACCTGATTTTATTCTGGGGTAATTATTTAAATTATTAATTTGTTGGCAGTAAAAAAATACGATTGGACAATGGACCACTTAACAAGGTCAACAACCCTCATCCAAGTTGGTGTTTTTATTTAGTTTATTTATTTAATGTATCTTATTGATTAATATCTTATCTAAGTTGGATAGCTTCCTATCTAACCTGGCGGCTAACTCACCCTGCCCTTAACCCTGAGCCAGAGGTCAGGGATCACGCTGCTGGGTCCCTCCCCTCAGGTGCAGGTTCCTCCCTTTAGTAACATTGAAAGTAGATACAGTAACATCCTACAGTTTCAGAAAAAACACCTAAACAAGACTACACATTGTGTAAACACGTACACAACAAAGCACAAAATGAAAACAAGCCTCACCAGTAAATAACATTTCACAATATGCATATGATTTATGTGTCTTCATATGTACAATGCCCAGCTAATTGACTGAACCAGACTGTCGCTAGCTGACTGAACCACGCTGTCACTAACTGACTGAACCAGACGGTCGCTAACTGACTAAACCATCCTGTCGCTACTCTTCTCAGATTACTCCCGTAGTTCCTGTTTACATAGCTTGTTTCCTGTTTAGAGGGCTGTTTTCCTGTTTACACGGCTTGTTTGCTGTTTACAGGGCTCATTTCTATTTTACAGAGCTGGTTTACAGTTTACAGAGCTGGTTTCCTGTTTACAGAGCTGGTTTACAGTTTACAGAGCTTCTCTCTGACACCACTGGTCCCAGCTGTGGAGAGGGGGAGCCTCTAGTCTCAGCTAACATGGGGTATAAACATGGAAGCGATGGTCACGACAGGGATGACCTCACCACCCTTCTGAATAAATAATAATGATAACAACAACAGCAGCAGTGCCAGTAGAAGCTCTCACTACCCTCAATGGACAGTTAGGATACACACAGGGCGGAGAAGGAAAGGAATATAACAGGTCACTAAGGTATGTGTGTGTGTTAGTCTGGCTGGGGGACAGAGATGGCTGTGTGTGTATGTGTTGGTCTGTCTGGGGGACAGAGATGGTTGTGTGTGTGTGTGTTAGTCTGGCTGGGGGACAGAGATGGCTGTGTGTGTATGTGTTGGTCTGTCTGGGGGACAGAGATGGTTGTGTGTGTGTGTGTTAGTCTGGCTGGGGGACAGAGATGGCTGTGTGTGTATGTGTTGGTCTGTCTGGGGGACAGAGATGGTTGTGTGTGTGTGTGTGTGTTAGTCTGGCTGGGGGACAGAGATGGCTGTGTGTGTATGTGTTGGTCTGTCTGGGGGACAGAGATGGTTGTGTGTGTACGTGTTGGTCTGTCTGGGGGACAGAGATGGTTGTGTGTGTGTTGTGTGTGTGTTTGTGTGTGTGTGTTAGTCTGTCTGGGGGACAGAGATGGTTGTGTGTGTGTTGTGTGTGTGTGTGTATGTGTATGTTAGTCTGTCTGGGGGACAGAGATGGCGGGGCCCTTGGGGTCATCGAAGCGGTCCATTGTTTGCAGCTGCATGATCATGTGTAGGCCGTAGGTGAGCACTAGGACCATGAGGAGGCTGGTCAGCAGCCCCATCCAGATCCCTGGGCTGAAGAAGCCGAATAAATAATAATGATAACAACAACAGCAGCAGTGCCAGTAGAAGCTCTCACTACCCTCAATGGACAGTTAGGATACACACAGGGCGGAGAAGGAAAGGAATATAACAGGTCACTAAGGTATGTGTGTGTGTTAGTCTGGCTGGGGGACAGAGATGGCTGTGTGTGTATGTGTTGGTCTGTCTGGGGGACAGAGATGGTTGTGTGTGTGTGTGTTAGTCTGGCTGGGGGACAGAGATGGCTGTGTGTGTATGTGTTGGTCTGTCTGGGGGACAGAGATGGTTGTGTGTGTGTGTGTTAGTCTGGCTGGGGGACAGAGATGGCTGTGTGTGTATGTGTTGGTCTGTCTGGGGGACAGAGATGGTTGTGTGTGTGTGTGTGTGTTAGTCTGGCTGGGGGACAGAGATGGCTGTGTGTGTATGTGTTGGTCTGTCTGGGGGACAGAGATGGTTGTGTGTGTACGTGTTGGTCTGTCTGGGGGACAGAGATGGTTGTGTGTGTGTTGTGTGTGTGTTTGTGTGTGTGTGTTAGTCTGTCTGGGGGACAGAGATGGTTGTGTGTGTGTTGTGTGTGTGTGTGTATGTGTATGTTAGTCTGTCTGGGGGACAGAGATGGCGGGGCCCTTGGGGTCATCGAAGCGGTCCATTGTTTGCAGCTGCATGATCATGTGTAGGCCGTAGGTGAGCACTAGGACCATGAGGAGGCTGGTCAGCAGCCCCATCCAGATCCCTGGGCTGAAGAAGCCGGCACAGTCACTGGCGTAGGAGAAGTCACTGCCCGTAACGTTGAAGCCCTGGATCTACACAAACACACACACACACACATAGGAGGCACAGCAAAAGTGAAGACGAGAAGAAGAAAAGCATTGAAGGCAGAGAGAGGAAAGAGAAGGGAGGGATTGGGTGTTAGTTCTTATTCTGCAATAGAGCAGCCTGCCTCACCTAGGGCTGCACAATTATGGCCAAAATGATAATCACCATTATTTTGATCAATATTGAGATCACGATTAATTATCAATTTTTTTTGTTGATTTAAACATATATATGGCCACATAGACTATTTATAACTGCTTTCACATCCATATTGTGCTACATTCCTGCTAATGTACAAATATGTGCATCAAAATAAAATAGGTCCTCTTATTCAACAAAATTCAGTGCATTTCCTTAAGGAATACAAATAAATAAATAAAACAATAAGATAATGTAGCAAAATTTTAACAGGGCAATTTTCCATTTTCCATTGTGTAAATATATATTTTTTTTTAATTAAAAATGTTTAATGTGAACGGAATGACGAATGTTAAATATCGGTCGATCACGCAAATTTGATCGTGGGAAGCCAAAATCGTGATTTAAATTTGATTAATTGTGCAGCCCTAGCCTCACTCCTACTGATGTCACTCCTACTGATGTCACCCCTACTGATGTCACCCCTACTGATGTCACCCCTACTGATGTCACCCCTACTGATGTCATCCCTACTGATGTCACCCCTACTGATGTCACCCCTACTGATGTCACCCCTACTGATGTCATAAAGGGGGAGGCGAGGAGGAAGAGAGGTGGAGCAGGAGGAAAGGATAGGAGGAGGAGGATGAGAGGAGAAAGAGAGAGGAGGTGGAGGAGGAGGATGAAAGGACAGGAGTAGGAGTCACCTGGAAGTCCTGGAAGTACACCCTCCACTGGTTGGCGGGGTCCTTGTCAGAGCGCGGGACCAGTGCAGGGTAGCTGGAGCTCCGGACGTACTCACACCGGTATGAGTATTCTGCCGGTGCATAGATGTGGCGGCTGCCGTTAAATGTGGCCCTGGTGCCGTCATACTCTAGCTCCACCGTGTCCAGGGTGAACCAGCGCCGTGCAGACACCGGGAAGTGCCTCTGCTTCATGATGAACCTGGAGACACACACACGTATAGACACACACACGTATAGACACACACACGTATAGACACACACACGCATAGACACACACACACGTATAGACAAACACACACGTATAGATACAAACACACGTATAGACACACACACGTATAGACACACACACACGTATAGACACACACACACACGTATAGACAAACACACACGTATAGATACAAACACACGTATAGACACATGCAAACACACGTATAGACACACACACGTATAGACACACACACACGTATAGACACACACAGACACACACACACACACACAGGCAAGCAGGAGCACACACAAAGAAGTAGAGTTAAAGGATATTTAGGGGAAAACTTTGTGTATGACGGTAAGTGTGTGTGTGTTTGGGTGAGTGGGTGGGTGAGTGAACTTACATCAGCTTGAAGGAGCGATGTCCGAGGACGTTCTCGTAGTTCAACACCAGTCTGAGAGCAACAGAGAATACTGTCAGCTTCCTCCTTCCCTTAATAATAACATCACTTTCTCCTTTCCTGTCAATTACATCACTTCCTCCTTCCCTGTTAATAACATCACTTCCTCCTTCCCTTTTTATTACATCACTTCCTCCCTTCCTGTTAATTATATCACTTCCTTCTTCCCTGTTAATAGGTGCGTTCAACATGGACTGCAGCTGCATGAAACGACCGGCGAGAGTGGCCACTTCCTCCTTCCCTGTTAAAAACATCACTTCCTCCTTCCCTATTAATGACATCACTTCCTCCTTCCCTGTTAGTATTATGACTTCTTCGTCCTGCCTTCCATGACCTCTGACCTTGAGGTTGACTTGTCACAGGACGAACCCTGGAGCCTGGGGGTGACGCCCTCTCCGAAGGTGGTGGGGGTGAGGTCATGCCCCTCCCAGCGGCCGCTCCGCAGGATGCTGACCGACAGGTTCCCCGCCCACAACAGGATGCAGCTTGATCCGTCTTCCTGTAGAGGAGAAACACATCACCAAGCCACATGAGTGTGTGTGTGTGTTAGTGTGTGTGAGTGTTAGCTTCAGTTCCGCTACCTTGTACTCCACAGGAGGGTAAAGCCCAGGCCTCTCTCTCTCCCTCTCCCTCTCTTTCTCCCTGTTCCTGTTGCGGTCTCTCCCGTAGCCTCGTGCCTGCAGTAGAGAACGACCCCCGCCCAGACCCGCCTCCAACACCACAGAGGACACTTCCTGCAGGGAGGGAGGGAGGTAGAGAGGTGGAGAGGTAGAGAGGTGGAGAGAAATAGAGGGATAAAGAGTGGGAGAGAGTGGAGAGATAGAGAGGGAGTGTTAGGATAAAGAGACAGGTGAGAAAAAGAGAGGAGAGTTAGGTAGAAAGAGACCAGATAAGAAAATATCACAGTGTAAAACCACTGCTAACCAAAAAAACACACACACACAAGGACTTTAAGCAAAGATAAAACCATACACCAACAAGCATCAAACAAACACACACACACACTTACCCGTGAGGGTCGGAGGGCGGTGTAGATGGCAGTGTAGGGGACAGACTGGGCCTTCATTATGCTCATCACCTGACCAATCACCTCATCTACAACACACATCAGATATGAGCTGACCCTGCACACACACCAGATAGATTGTAATGTTTAAACCTCAGTTAACCAGTCAGTTAGCTTTAAGAACGGGAGTCAGATGGCTGAGCGGTGAGGGAGTCAGGATAGTAATCAGAAGGTTGCCGGATCGATTCCCTGCCGTGCCAAATGACGTTGTGTCCTTGGGCAAGGCATGACAGAAGTACCGTGGCTAACAGTAAGTACAGTAGCTAACTCACTGTTCCTGTCTTCACAACAGGAAGTACAGTAGCTAACTCACTGTTCCTGTCTTCATGACAGGAAGTATCGTAGCTAACAGTAAGTACAGTAGCTAACTCACTGTTCCTGTCTTCATGACAGGAAGTACCGAAGCTAACTCACTGTTCCTGTCTTCATGACAGGAAGTACCGTAGCTAACAGGAAGTACAGTAGCTAACTCACTGTTCCTTTCTTCATGACAGGAAGTACCGTAGCTAACAGGAAGTACAGTAGCTAACTCACCGTTCCCACTGAGCACGTCCTTCATTGACATCAGGTCTACCCTGAAAGAGACCACACCCACAGTTACTTAAGCCATACCTACTGTTTGTGTGTATAGGTGTGGTTGTGCCAAGTTTGTCTACGTGTGTGTGCGTATCCGCGTGTGTATAGGGTGGCTATACACACGTCAGATGGCTGAGCGGTTAGGGAGTCGGGCTATTAATCAGAAAGTTGTGACTGACACATGACTTTGTGTCCTTGGGCAAAGCACTTCACCCTACTTTCCTCGGGGAGAATGTCCCTGTACTTACTGTAAGTCGCTCTGGATAAGGGCGTCTGCTAAATTATAAATGTATCCGTGTTTGTATGTACCCAACGCTGTAGGGCAGTCTGAACACCAGCAGCGCGGGGTTGGAGGCGTTGAGGCGGAGCTGGGCCAGAGTGTCAGCGTCCATGTAGAGAGGAGAGGTCTCCAACTGGTCCTGCAGCTGACCAATCACAGCGCTGGAGGCGAGTCCGGACACGGCAGGAAGCACAAGAGGGGAGGAACACGACAGCAGCGCCTTCTGGAGGACAACACAGGAACAACATACCTGTTATAGTACAAATTAACCACAACAGGCCACAGAGGGCACCGTCAAGATACAAGTGAGAGTGTGTGTGTCTGTGCGTGTGTATTCATGTGTGTGAGTGTGTAGATGTAACAACACACCTCCAGGTTAGGAAAGGCACTGTCCTGCTTGTTGCCGAAGGCTCCTCCATACACAGTGAAGTCCTCCACACTCAGCTGGCAGGGAGAGAGGAGACATTAAGAGGAGCAGAACACACCCAGATATACAAACAGTCAGATGGTTGCACGGTTAGGGATTTGGGCTATTAATCAGAAGGTTGCCGGTTTGATTCCGTAAGATGTGTTAAATATTCTTGATTTATTTTCTGATGAGTTTGTTAGCTACAATTTTTCCTCCAAGAAGAGAAAGATGCCTGAATGCTTCAATTAGGAAAATAACACTAGAAGTAAGTTACAATTCAGAGAGCGACGGGGTCAGAGTGTATTTATGCCCCGATATTTGGAAGGAACCCCCCCCCAGCAGCTGAAAAACATCCTAGAGGAAACACTGGAGAGGGTTAGAGAGAGAGGGTGAGAGAGAAAGATTGTGAGAGAGAGGGTGAGAGAGAGAGGGTGAAAGAGAGAGTGAGAGGGTGAGAGAAAGTGAGAGGGTGAGAGATAGAGGGTGAGAGCGAGAGGGTGAGAGAGAGAGGGTGAGCGAGAGAGGTTAGATATAGGGCAAAACAGCGTACACAGAGGCCAGCATATCATCACAGAGCAAGTAGTGACTACCAATTCCAGGAGACGACCCCAGAGGACGGACGGGTCTGGAGTCGGGGCTCTCTCACCTTGTCCTGAAGGAAGAGGAGGAGGTTACGAGGGGAGGAGTTCAGGGCCGTCTCGAGGTAAGAGCCCAGCTGAGCGCTGCCCACAATGTGACCTGCTGGGGGAAGGGCCAGGAGCGGGGCAGCAGACCTGCTGCAGACAAGTTCAAGTTCAAGTCTTTTATTTGTCAGGTACACAGAACAACACAAGGTCAGACTGGGCACTGAAATCCTTAAGACAAGACAACGCATGCTCCTGGCATAACATAACATATAAGTACACAGAAGATAATTTACATCTATGCTGAGCATAAATAAGTGAAACTGCCTAAATATACAGATAGCAATAAATAATCGACTATACTAACCCTATACTAAAACTTCCTAAATATATAGATAACAATAAATAATACACTATACTAACCCTAAATGCACATAATACCTATTACAACCCTATAACCTATTCTAACCTAGGTGGAGTACAGTACAGTAGTGCAAAATTGCAGACCAGTGTGACTATGTCAATGACCATACAGGAGCCTGATAGCGAAGTACAGTGAGGTACAGTGGTGCAATGTTACTGATAGTGCAACCAGTACTGAAAGTGACAGTGTATAAGTGACTAGTGTGCAGTGAATCAATGTCCATATCAGTGTCTATTCAGAAGCCTGATGGCCCTTGGATAGAAACTGTTGTCCAGTCTGCATGTGCGCGACCGGATGCTGCGGTAACGCCTGCCAGAAGGCAACGGGGTAAAGAGACTGAAGGATGGGTGGTAACAGTCTCTTATATCCCCGCCAACTTTCCTGAGGCAACGTGTGTGATAGGTGTCCTGTAGGGCTGGGAGCTTCCTGCCGATGATGAACTCAGCGGAACGGACCACACTTCGTAGGGCCTTGCGGTCCCTGTCTGTGCAGCTCCCATACCACACTGTAAT